>NC_091220.1:2518576-2621076 GCF_040958095.1 Procambarus clarkii
CAGGAATTTGATGAAAGAACGTGAGTAGCCCCTCACTATGCTCTAGTTGTCCTTGGGAGATGGTGATCTTTATAGGTGAAATACTCCGAAGTTACCATCTCTTTTAAGGGTCTGAGCTGTGGTGCAGTGGGCTAAAGGCGTACCAGTTATGCCAGTTGCTGTAAGGCTTCTGTGATGGCTAGGGTTCGAATCTCCTGGTAGGAAAGTGTTCTAATGTTGTATAATCTCTCGCGTGTTTAGGCAAGTTGTGCATTAAGCATAGACACAGAGTTCTCCCATATTACCAGGAATTTGATGAAAGAAAGTGAGTAGCCCCTCACTATGCTCTAGTTGCCCTTGGGAGATGGTGATCTTTGGAGGTGAAATACTCCGAAGTTACCATCTCTTTTAAGGATCTGAGCTCTGGTGCAGTGGGTTAAAGGCGTACCAGTTATGCCACTTGCTGTAAAGCTTCTGTGCTGGCTAGGGTTCGAATCTCCTGGTGGGAAAGTGTTCTAAGGTTGTATAATCTCTCTTGCGTATTTAGGCAAGTTGTGCATTAAGCATAGACACAGAGTTCTCCCATATTAACAGGAATTTGATGAAAGAACGTGAGTAGCCCCTCACTATGATCTAGATGCCTTTGGGAGATGGTGATCTTTTGAGGTGAAATACTCCGAAGTTACCATCTCTTTTAAGGGTCTGAGCTGTAGTGCAGTGGGTTAAAGGCGTACCAGTTATGCCAGTTGCTGTAAGGCTTCTGTGCTGGCTAGGGTTCGAATCTCCTGGTGGGAAAGTGTTCTAAGGTTGTATAATCTCTCTTGCGTGTTTAGGCAAGTTGTGCATTAAACATAGACACAGAGTTCTCTCATATTAACAGGAATTTGATAAAAGAACGTGAGTAGCCCCTCACTATGCTCTAGTTGCCTTTTAGAGATGGTCATCTTTGGAGGAGAAATACTCCGAAGTTACCATCTCTTGTAAGGGTCTGAGCTGTGGTGAAGTGGGTAAAGGCGTACCAGTTATGCCAGTTGCTGTAAGGCTTCTGTGATGGCTAGGGTTCGAATCTCCTGGTGGGAAAGTGTTCTAATGTTGTATAATCTCTCTTGCCTGTTTAGGCAAGTTGTGCATTAAGCATAGACACAGAGTTCTCCCATATTAACAGGAATTTGATGAAAGACAGTGAGTAGCCCCTCACAATGCTCTAGTTGCCCTTGGGAGATGGTGATCTTTGGAGGTGAAATACTCTGAAGTTACCATCTCCTTTAAGGGTCTGAGCTGTGGTGCAGTGGGTTTAAGGCGTACCAGTTATGCCATTTGCTCTAAGTCTTCTGTGCTGGCTAGGATACGAATCTCCTGGTGGGAAAGTGTTCTAAGGTTGTATAATCTCTCTTGCGTGTTTAGGCAAGTTGTGCATTAAGCATAGACACAGAGTTCTCCCATATTAACAGGAATTTGATGAAAGAACGTGAGTAGCCCCTCTCTATGCTCTAGTTGCCCTTGGGAGATGGTGATCTTTATAGGTGAAATACTCCGAAGTTACCATCTCTTTTAAGGGTCTGAGCTGTGGTGCAGTGGGCTAAAGGCATACCAGTTATGCCAGTTGCTGTATGGCTTCTGTGATGGCTAGGATTCGAATCTCCTGGTAGGAAAGTGTTATAATGTTGTATAATCTCTCTTGCGTGTTTAGGCAAGTTGTGCATTAAGCATAGACACAGAGTTCTCATATATTAACAGGAATTTGATGAAAGAATGTGAGTAGCCCCTCACTATGCTCTAGTTGCCCTTGGGAGATGGTGATCTTTGGAGGTGACATACTCCGGAGTTACCATCTCATTTAAGGGTCTAAGCTGTGGTGCAGTGGGTTTACTGTGTTCCAGTTATGCCATTTGCTGTAAGGCGTCTATGCTGGCTAGGGTACGAATCTCTGGTGGGAAAGTGTTCTAAGGTTGTATAATCTCTCTTGCGTGTTTTGGCAAGTTGTGCATTAAGCATAGACACAGAGTTCTCATATATTAACAGGAATTTGATGAAAGAATGTGAGTAGCCCCTCACTATGCTCTAGTTGCCCTTGGGAGATGGTGATCTTTGGAGGTGAAATACTCCGATGTTACCACCTGTTTTAAGGGTCTGAGCTGTGATGCAGTGGGTTAAAGGCGTACCAGTTATGCCAGTTGCTGTAAGGCTTCTGTGCTGGCTAGGGTTCGAATCTCCTGGTTGGAAAGTGTTCTATGGTTGTATAATCTCTCTTGCGTGCTTAGGAAAGTTGTGCATTAAGCATAGACACAGAGTTCTCCCATATTAACAGGAATCTGATGAAAAAACGTGAGTAGCCCCTCACTATGCTCTAGTTGCCCTTGGGAGATGGTGATCTTTGGAGGTGAAATACTCCGAAGTTACCATCTCTTTTAAGGGTCTGAGCTGTGGTGCAGTGGGCTAAAGGCGTACCAGTTATGCCAGTTGCTGTAAGGCTTCTGTGCTGGCTAGGGTTCGAATCTCCTAGTGGGAAAGTGTTCTAATGTTGTATAATCTTTCTTGCATGTTTAGGCAAGTTGTGCATTAAGCATAGACACAGAGTTCTCCCATATTAACAGGAATTTGATGAAAGAACGTGAGTAGCCCCTCACTATGCTCTAGTTGCCCTTGGGAGATGGTGATCTTTGGAGGTGAAATACTCCGAAAATACCATCTCTTTAAAAGGTCCGAGCTCTGGTGCAGTAGGTTAAAGGCGTACCAGTTATGACATTTGCTATAAGGCTTCTGTGCTGGCTAGGGTTCGAATCTCCTGGTGGGAAAGTGTTCTAAGGTTGTATAATCTCTCTTGCGTGTTTAGGCAAGTTGTGCATTAAGCATAGACACAGAGTTCTCCCATATTAACAGGAATTGATGAAAGAACGTGAGTAGCCCCCCACTATGATCTAGATGCCTTTGGGAGATGGTGATCTTTTGAGGTGAAATACTCCGAAGTTACCATCTCTTTTAAGGGTCTGAGCTGTAGTGCAGTGGGTTAAAGGCGTACCAGTTATGCCAGTTGCTGTAAGGCTTCTGTGCTGGCTAGGGTTCGAATCTCCTGGTGGGAAAGTGTTCTAAGGTTGTATAATCTCTCTTGCGTGTTTAGGCAAGTTGTGCATTAAACATAGACACAGAGTTCTCTCATATTAACTGGAATTTGATAAAAGAACGTGAGTAGCCCCTCACTATGCTCTAGTTGCCTTTTAGAGATGGTGATCTTTGGAGGAGAAATACTCCGAAGTTACCATCTCTTGTAAGGGTCTGAGCTGTGGTGAAGTGGGTAAAGGCGTACCAGTTATGCCAGTTGCTGTAAGGCTTCTGTGCTGGCTAGGGTTCGAATCTCCTGGTGGGAAAGTGTTCTAATGTTGTATAATCTCTCTTGCCTGTTTAGGCAAGTTGTGCATTAAGCATAGACACAGAGTTCTCCCATATTAACAGGAATTTGATGAAAGACAGTGAGTAGCCCCTCACAATGCTCTAGTTGCCCTTGGGAGATGGTGATCTTTGGAGGTGAAATACTCTGAAGTTACCATCTCCTTTAAGGGTCTGAGCTGTGGTGCAGTGGGTTTAAGGCGTACCAGTTATGCCATTTGCTGTAAGTCTTCTGTGCTGGCCAGGGTACGAATCTCCTGGTGGGAAAGTGTTCTAAGGTTGTATAATCTCTCTTGCGTGTTTAGGCAAGTTGTGCATTAAGCATAGACACAGAGTTCTCCCATATTAACAGGAATTTGATGAAAGAACGTGAGTAGCCCCTCACTATGCTCTAGTTGTCCTTGGGAGATGGTGATCTTTATAGGTGAAATACTCCGAAGTTACCATCTCTTTTAAGGGTCTGAGCTGTGGTGCAGTGGGCTAAAGGCGTACCAGTTATGCCAGTTGCTGTAAGGCTTCTGTGATGGCTAGGGTTCGAATCTCCTGGTAGGAAAGTGTTCTAATGTTGTATAATCTCTCTTGCGTGTTTAGGCAAGTTGTGCATTAAGCATAGACACAGAGTTCTCCCATATTACCAGGAATTTGATGAAAGAAAGTGAGTAGCCCCTCACTATGCTCTAGTTGCCCTTGGGAGATGGTGATCTTTGGAGGTGAAATACTCCGAAGTTACCATCTCTTTTAAGGGTCTGAGCTCTGGTGCAGTGGGTTAAAGGCGTACCAGTTATGCCACTTGCTGTAAGGCTTCTGTGCTGGCTAGGGTTCGAATCTCCTGGTGGGAAAGTGTTCTAAGGTTGTATAATCACTCTTGCGTGTTTAGGCAAGTTGTGCATTAAACATAGACACAGAGTTCTCTCATATTAACTGGAATTTGATAAAAGAACGTGAGTAGCCCCTCACTATGCTCTAGTTGCCTTTTAGAGATGGTGATCTTTGGAGGAGAAATACTCCGAAGTTACCATCTCTTGTAAGGGTCTGAGCTGTGGTGAAGTGGGTAAAGGCGTACCAGTTATGCCAGTTGCTGTAAGGCTTCTGTGCTGGCTAGGGTTCGAATCTCCTGGTGGGAAAGTGTTCTAATGTTGTATAATCTCTCTTGCCTGTTTAGGCAAGTTGTGCATTAAGCATAGACACAGAGTTCTCCCATATTAACAGGAATTTGATGAAAGACAGTGAGTAGCCCCTCACAATGCTCTAGTTGCCCTTGGGAGATGGTGATCTTTGGAGGTGAAATACTCTGAAGTTACCATCTCCTTTAAGGGTCTGAGCTGTGGTGCAGTGGGTTTAAGGCGTACCAGTTATGCCATTTGCTGTAAGTCTTCTGTGCTGGCCAGGGTACGAATCTCCTGGTGGGAAAGTGTTCTAAGGTTGTATAATCTCTCTTGCGTGTTTAGGCAAGTTGTGCATTAAGCATAGACACAGAGTTCTCCCATATTAACAGGAATTTGATGAAAGAACGTGAGTAGCCCCTCACTATGCTCTAGTTGTCCTTGGGAGATGGTGATCTTTATAGGTGAAATACTCCGAAGTTACCATCTCTTTTAAGGGTCTGAGCTGTGGTGCAGTGGGCTAAAGGCGTACCAGTTATGCCAGTTGCTGTAAGGCTTCTGTGATGGCTAGGGTTCGAATCTCCTGGTAGGAAAGTGTTCTAATGTTGTATAATCTCTCTTGCGTGTTTAGGCAAGTTGTGCATTAAGCATAGACACAGAGTTCTCCCATATTACCAGGAATTTGATGAAAGAAAGTGAGTAGCCCCTCACTATGCTCTAGTTGCCCTTGGGAGATGGTGATCTTTGGAGGTGAAATACTCCGAAGTTACCATCTCTTTTAAGGGTCTGAGCTCTGGTGCAGTGGGTTAAAGGCGTACCAGTTATGCCACTTGCTGTAAGGCTTCTGTGCTGGCTAGGGTTCGAATCTCCTGGTGGGAAAGTGTTCTAAGGTTGTATAATCTCTCTTGCGTGTT
This sequence comes from Procambarus clarkii, assembly GCF_040958095.1. Lineage (NCBI taxonomy): Eukaryota > Metazoa > Arthropoda > Malacostraca > Decapoda > Cambaridae > Procambarus > Procambarus clarkii. The sequence goes on from NC_091220.1 coordinate 2,523,957, forward strand.
TAGGCAAGTTGTGCATTAAGCATAGACACAGAGTTCTCATATATTACCAGGAATTTGATGAAAGAATGTGAGTAGCCCCTCACTATGCTCTAGTTGCCCTTGGGAGATGGTGATCTTTGGAGGTGAAATACTCCGGAGTTACCATCTCATTTAAGGGTCTGAGCTGTGGTGCAGTGGGTTTACTGTGTTCCAGTTAAGCCATTTGCTGTAAGGCTTCTATGCTGGCTAGGGTACGAATCTCTGGTGGGAAAGTGTTCTAAGGTTGAATAATCTCTCTTGCGTGTTTAGGCAAGTTGTGAATTAATCATAGACTCAGAGTTCTCATATATTAACAGGAATTTGATGAAAGAATGTGAGTAGCCCCTCACTATGCTCTAGTTGCCCTTGGGAGATGGTGATCTTTGGAGGTGAAATACTCCGATGTTACCACCTGTTTTAAAGGTCTGAGCTGTGATGCAGTGGGTTAAAGGCGTACCAGTTATGCCAGTTGCTGTAAGGCTTCTGTGCTGGCACGGGTTCGAATCTCCTGGTTGGAAAGTGTTCTAAGGTTGTATAATCTCTCTTGCGTGTTTAGGCAAGTTGTGCATTAAGCATAGACACAGAGTTCTCCCATATTAACAGGAATTTGATGAAAGAACGTGAGTAGCCCCTCACTATGCTCTAGTTGCCCTTGGGAGATGGTGATCTTTGGAGGTGAAATACTCTGAAGTTACCATCTCTTTTAAGGGTCTGAGCTGTAGTGCAGTGGGTTAAAGGCGTACCAGTTATGCCAGTTGCTGTAAGGCTTCTGTGCTGGCTAGGGTTCGAATCTCCTGGTGGGAAAGTGTTCTAATGTTGTATAATCTCTCTTGCCTGTTTAGGCAAGTTGTGCATTAAGCATTGACACAGAGTTCTCCCATATTAACAGGAATTTGATGAAAGACAGTGAGTAGCCCCTCACAATGCTCTAGTTGCCCTTGGGAGATGGTGATCTTTGGAGGTGAAATACTCTGAAGTTACCATCTCCTTTAAGGGTCTGAGCTGTGGTGCAGTGGGTTTAAGGCGTACCAGTTATGCCATTTGCTCTAAGTCTTCTGTGCTGGCTAGGGTACGAATCTCCTGGTGGGAAAGTGTTCTAAGGTTGCATAATCTCTCTTGCGTGTTTAGGCAAGTTGTGCATTAAGCATAGACACAGAGTTCTCCCATATTAACAGGAATTTGATGAAAGAACGTGAGTAGCCCCTCTCTATGCTCTAGTTGCCCTTGGGAGATGGTGATCTTTATAGGTGAAATACTCCGAAGTTACCATCTCTTTTAAGGGTCTGAGCTGTGGTGCAGTGGGCTAAAGGCATACCAGTTATGCCAGTTGCTGTAAGGCTTCTGTGATGGCTAGGATTCGAATCTCCTGGTAGGAAAGTGTTCTATTGTTGTATAATCTCTCTTGCGTGTTTAGGCAAGTTGTGCATTAAGCATATACACAGAGTTCTCCCGTATTAACAGGAATTTGATGAAAGAAAGTGAGTAACCCCTCACTATGCTCTAGTTGCCCTTGGGAGATGGTGATCTTTGGAGGTGAAATACTCCGAAGTTACCATCTCATTTAAGGGTCTGAGCTGTGGTGCAGTGGGTTTACTGTGTTCCAGTTATGCCATTTGCTGTAAGGCTTCTATGCTGGCTAGGATACGAATCTCTGGTGGGAAAGTGTTCTAAGCTTGTATAATCTTTCTTGCGTGTTTAGGCAAGTTGTGCATTAATCATAGACACAGAGTTCTCATATATTAACAGGAATTTGATGAAAGAATGTGAGTAGCCCCTCACTATGCTCTAGTTGCCCTTGGGAGATGGTGATCTTTGGAGGTGAAATACTCCGAAAATACCATCTCTTTAAAAGGTCCGAGCTCTGGTGCAGTGGGTTAAAGGCATACCAGTTATGACATTTGCTGTAAGGCTTCTATGCTGGCTAGGGTTCGAATCTCCTGGTGGGAAAGTGTTCTAAGGTTGTATAATCTCTCTTGCGTGTTTAGGCAAGTTGTGCATTAAGCATAGACACAGAGTTCTCCCATATTAACAGGAATTGATGAAAGAACGTGAGTAGCCCCTCACTATGATCTAGATGCCTTTGGGAGATGGTGATCTTTTGAGGTGAAATACTCCGAAGTTACCATCTCTTTTAAGGGTCTGAGCTGTAGTGCAGTGGGTTAAAGGCGTACCAGTTATGCCAGTTGCTGTAAGGCTTCTGAGCTGGCTAGGGATCGAATCTCCTGGTGGGAAAGTGTTCTAAGGTTGTATAATCTCTCTTGCGTGTTTAGGCAAGTTGTGCATTAAACATAGACACAGAGTTCTCCCATATTAACAGTAATTTGATGAAAGAACGTGAGTAGCCCCTCACTATGCTCTAGTTGCCCTTGAGAGATGGTGATCTTTGGAGGAGAAATACTCTGAAGTTACCATCTCTTGTAAGGGTCTGAGCTGTGGTGCAGTGGGCTAAAGGCGTACCAGTTATGCCAGTTGCTGTAAGGCTTCTGTGATGGCTAGGTTTCGAATCTCCTGGTAGGAAAGTGTTCTAATGTTGTAAAATCTCTCTTGCGTGTTTAGGCAAGTTGAGAATTAAGCATAGACACAGAGTTCTCCCATATTAACAGAAATTTGATGAAAGAACATGAGTAGCCCCCTCTCTATGCTCTAGTTGCCCTTGGGAGATGGTGATCTTTGGAGGTGAAATACTCCGAAAATACCATCTCTTTAAAAGGTCCGAGCTCTGGTGCAGTGGGTTAAAGGCGTACCAGTTATGACATTTGCTGTAAGGCTTCTGTGCTGGCTAGGGTTCGAATCTCCTGGTGGGAAAGTGTTCTAAGGTTGTATAATCTCTCTTGCGTGTTTAGGCAAGTTGTGCATTAAGCATAGACACAGAGTTCTCCCATATTAACAGGAATTTGATGAAAGAAAGTGAGTAGCCCCTCACTATGCTCTAGTTGCCCTTGGGAGATGGTGATCTTTGGAGGTGAAATACTCCGAAGTTACCATCTCTTTTAAGGGTCTGAGCTCTGGTGCAGTGGGTTAAAGGCGTACCAGTTATGCCACTTGCTGTAAGGCTTCTGTGCTGGCTAGGGTTCGAATCTCCTGGTGGGAAAGTGTTCTAAGGTTGTATAATCTCTCTTGCGTGTTTAGGCAAGTTGTGCATTAAGCATAGACACAGAGTTCTCATATATTACCAGGAATTTGATGAAAGAATGTGAGTAGCCCCTCACTATGCTCTAGTTGCCCTTGGGAGATGGTGATCTTTGGAGGTGAAATACTCCGGAGTTACCATCTCATTTAAGGGTCTGAGCTGTGGTGCAGTGGGTTTACTGTGTTCCAGTTAAGCCATTTGCTGTAAGGCTTCTATGCTGGCTAGGGTACGAATCTCTGGTGGGAAAGTGTTCTAAGGTTGAATAATCTCTCTTGCGTGTTTAGGCAAGTTGTGAATTAATCATAGACTCAGAGTTCTCATATATTAACAGGAATTTGATGAAAGAATGTGAGTAGCCCCTCACTATGCTCTAGTTGCCCTTGGGAGATGGTGATCTTTGGAGGTGAAATACTCCGATGTTACCACCTGTTTTAAGGGTCTGAGCTGTGATGCAGTGGGTTAAAGGCGTACCAGTTATGCCAGTTGCTGTAAGGCTTCTGTGCTGGCTAGGGTTCGAATCTCCTGGTTGGAAAGTGTTCTAAGGTTGTATAATCTCTCTTGCGTGTTTAGGCAAGTTGTGCATTAAGCATAGACACAGAGTTCTCCCATATTAACAGGAATTTGATGAAAGAACGTGAGTAGCCCCTCACTATGCTCTAGTTGCCCTTGGGAGATGGTGATCTTTGGAGGTGAAATACTCTGAAGTTACCATCTCTTTTAAGGGTCTGAGCTGTAGTGCAGTGGGTTAAAGGCGTACCAGTTATGCCAGTTGCTGTAAGGCTTCTGTGCTGGCTAGGGTTCGAATCTCCTGGTGGGAAAGTGTTCTAATGTTGTATAATCTCTCTTGCCTGTTTAGGCAAGTTGTGCATTAAGCATTGACACAGAGTTCTCCCATATTAACAGGAATTTGATGAAAGACAGTGAGTAGCCCCTCACAATGCTCTAGTTGCCCTTGGGAGATGGTGATCTTTGGAGGTGAAATACTCTGAAGTTACCATCTCCTTTAAGGGTCTGAGCTGTGGTGCAGTGGGTTTAAGGCGTACCAGTTATGCCATTTGCTCTAAGTCTTCTGTGCTGGCTAGGGTACGAATCTCCTGGTGGGAAAGTGTTCTAAGGTTGCATAATCTCTCTTGCGTGTTTAGGCAAGTTGTGCATTAAGCATAGACACAGAGTTCTCCCATATTAACAGGAATTTGATGAAAGAACGTGAGTAGCCCCTCTCTATGCTCTAGTTGCCCTTGGGAGATGGTGATCTTTGGATGTGAAATACTCCGATGTTACCATCTGTTTTAAGGGTCTGAGCTGTGATGCAGTGAGTTAAAGGCGTACCAGGTATGCCAGTTGCTGTAAGGCTTCTGTGCTGGCTAGGGTTCGAATCTCCTGGTAGGAAAGTGTTCTAAGGTTGTGTAATCTCTCTTGCGTGTTTAGGCAAGTTGTGCATTAAGCATAGACACAGAGTTCTCCCATATTAAAAGGAATTTGATGAAAGACCGTGAGTAGCCCCTCACTATGCTCTAGTTGCCCTTGGGAGATGGTGATCTTTGGAGGTGAAATACTCCAATGTTACCATCTCCTTTAAGGGTCTGTGCTCTGGTGCAGTGGGTTTAAGGTGTACCAGTTATGCCATTTGCTGTAAGGCTTCTGTGCTGGCTAGGGTACGAATCTCCTGGTGGGAAAGTGTTCTAAGGTTGTATAATCTCTCTTGCGTGTTTAGGCAAGTTGTGCATTAAGCATAGACACAGAGTTCTCATACATTAACAGGAATTTGATAAAAGAATGTGACTAGCCCCTCACTATGCTCTAGTTGCCCTTGGGAGATGGTGATCTTTGGAGGTGAAATACTCCGATGTTACAATCTCTTTTAAGGGTCTGAGCTGTGATGCAGTGGGTTAAAGGCGTACCAGTTATGCCAGTTGCTGTAAGGCTTCTGTGCTGGCAAGGGTTCGAATCTCCTGGTAGGAAAGTGTTCTAAGGTTGTATAATCTCTCTTGCGTGTTTAGGCAAGTTGTGCATTAAGCATAGACTCAGAGTTCTCCCATATTAACAGGAATTTGATGAAAGAACGTGAGTAGCCCCTCACTATGCTCTAGTTGCCCTTGGGAGATGGTGATCTTTAGAGGTGAAATACTCCGAAGTTACCATCTCTTTTAAGGGTCTGAGCTGTGGTGCAGCGGGTTAAAGGCATTCCAGTTATGCCATTTGCTGTAAGGCTTCTGTGCAGGCTAGGGTTCGAATCTCCTGGAGGGAAAGTGTTATAAGGTTGTATAATCTCTCTTGCGTGTTTATACAAGTTGTGCATTAAGCATAGACACAGAGTTCTCCCATATTAACAGGAATTTGATGAAAGAACGTGAGTAACCCCTCACTATGCTCTAGTTGCCCTTGGGAGATGGTGATCTTTGCAGGGGAAATACTCCGAAGTTACCATCTCCTTTAAGGGTCTGAGCTGTGGTGCAGTGGGTTTAAGGCGTACCAGTTATGCCATTTGCTGTAAGGCTTCTGTGCTGGCTAGGGTACGAATCTCCTGGTGGGAAAGTGTTCTAAGGTTGTATAATCTCTCTTGCATGTTTAGGCAAGTTGTGCATTAAGCATAGACACAGAGTTCTCCCATATTAACAGGAATTTGATGAAAGAACGTGAGTAGCCCCTCACTATGCTCTAGTTGCCCTCTGGAGATGGTGATCTTAATAGGTGAAATACTCCGAAGTTACTATCTCTTTTAAGGGTCTGAGCTGTGGTGCAGTGGGCTAAAAGCGTACCAGTTATGCCAGTTGCTGTAAAGCTTCTTTGCTGGCTAGGGTTCGAATCTCCTGGTGGCAAAGTATTCTAAGGTTGCATAATCTCTCTTGCGTGTTTAGGCAAGTTGTGCATTAAGCATAGACACAGAGTTCTCCCATATTAACAGGAATTTGATGAAAGAACGTGAGTAGCTCCTCACTATGCTCTAGTTGCCCTTGGGAGATGGTGATCTTTGGAGGTGAAATACTCCGAAGTTACCATCTCTTTTAAGGGTCTGAGCTGTGGTGCAGTGGGTTAAAGGCGTACCAGTCATGCCAGTTGCTGTAAGGATTCTGTGCTGGCTAGGGTTCGAATTTCCAGGTGGGAAAGTGTTCTAAGGTTGCATAATCTCTCTTGCGTGTTTAGGCAAGTTGTGCATTGAGCATAGACACAGAGTTCTCCCATATTAACAGGAATTTGATGAGAGAACGTGAGTAGCCCCTCACTATGCTCTAGTTGCCCTTGGGAGATGGTGATCTTTGGAGGTGAAATACCCCGAAGTTACTATCTCTTTTAAGGGTCTGAGCTGTGATGCAGTGGGTTAAAGGCGTACCAGTTATGCCAGTTGCTGTAAGGCTTCTGTGCTGGCTAGGGTTCGAATCTCCTGGTGGGAAAGTGTTCTAAGGTTGTATAATCTCTCTTGCGTGTTTAGGCAAGTTGTGCATTAAGCATAGACACAGAGTTCTGCCATGTTAACAGGAATTTGATGAAAGAACGTGAGTAGCCCCTCACTATGCTCTAGTTGCCCTTGGGAGATGGTGATCTTTGGAGGTGAAATACTCCGAAGTTACCATCTCTTTTAAGGGTCTGAGCTCTGGTGCAGTGGGTTAAAGGCGTACCAGTTATGCCACTTGCTGTAAGGCTTCTGTGCTGGCTAGGGTTCGAATCTCCTGGTGGGAAAGTGTTCTAAGGTTGTATAATCTCTCTTGCGTGTTTAGGCAAGTTGTGCATTAAGCATAGACACAGAGTTCTCATATATTAACAGGAATTTGATGAAAGAATGTGAGTAGCCCCTCACTATGCTCTAGTTGCCCTTGGAGATGGTGATCTTTGGAGGTGAAATACTCTGGAGTTACCATCTCATTTAAGGGTCTGAGCTGTGGTGCAGTGGGTTTACTGTGTTCCAGTTATGCCATTTGCTGTAAGGCTTCTATGCTGGCTAGGGTACGAATCTCTGGTGGGAAAGTGTTCTAAGGTTGTATAATCTCTCTTGCGTGTTTAGGCAAGTTGTGCATTAAGCATAGACACAGAGTTCTGCCATGTTAACAGGAATTTGATGAAAGAACGTGAGTAGCCCCTCACTATGCTCTAGTTGCCCTTGGGAGATGGTGATCTTTGGAGGTGAAATACTCCGATGTTACAATCTCTTTTAAGGGTCTGAGCTGTGATGCAGTGGGTTAAAGGCGTACCAGTTATGCCAGTTGCTGTAAGGCTTCTGTGCTGGCAAGGGTTCGAATCTCCTGGTAGGAAAGTGTTCTAAGGTTGTATAATCTCTCTTGCGTGTTTAGGCAAGTTGTGCATTAAGCATAGACACAGAGTTCTCCCATATTAACAGGAATTTGATGAAAGAACGTGAGTAGCCCCTCACTATGCTCTAGTTGTCCTTGGGAGATGGTGATCTTTATAGGTGAAATACTCCGAAGTTACCATCTCTTTTAAGGGTCTGAGCTGTGGTGCAGTGGGCTAAAGGCGTACCAGTTATGCCAGTTGCTGTAAGGCTTCTGTGATGGCTTGGGTTCGAATCTCCTGGTAGGAAAGTGTTCTAATGTTGTATAATCTCTCTTGCGTGTTTAGGCAAGTTGTGCATTAAGCATAGACACAGAGTTCTCCCATATTACCAGGAATTTGATGAAAGAAAGTGAGTAGCCCCTCACTATGCTCTAGTTGCCCTTGGGAGATGGTGATCTTTGGAGGTGAAATACTCCGAAGTTACCATCTCTTTTAAGGGTCTGAGCTCTGGTGCAGTGGGTTAAAGGCGTAGCAGTTATGCCACTTGCTGTAAGGCTTCTGTGCTGGCTAGGGTTCGAATCTCCTGGTGGGAAAGTGTTCTAAGGTTGTATAATCTCTCTTGCGTGTTTAGGCAAGTTGTGCATTAAGCATAGACACAGAGTTCTCATATATTAACAGGAATTTGATGAAAGAATGTGAGTAGCCCCTCACTATGCTCTAGTTGCCCATGGAGATGGTGATCTTTGGAGGTGAAATACTCCGGAGTTACCATCTCATTTAAGGGTCTGAGCTGTGGTGCAGTGGGTTTACTGTGTTCCAGTTATGCCATTTGCTGTAAGGCTTCTATGCTGGCTAGGGTACGAATCTCTGGTGGGAAAGTGTTCTAAGGTTGTATAATCTCTCTTGCGTGTTTAGGCAAGTTGTGCATTAATCATAGACTCTGAGTTCTCATATATTACCAGGAATTTGATGAAAGAATGTGAGTAGCCCCTCACTATGCTCTAGTTGCCCTTGGGAGATGGTGATCTTTGGAGGTGAAATACTCCGATGTTACCACCTGTTTTAAGGGTCTCAGCTCTGATGCAGTGGGTTAAAGGCGTACCAGTTATGCCAGTTGCTGTAAGGCTTCTGTGCTGGCTATGGTTCGAATCTCCTGGTTGGAAAGTGTTCTAAGGTTGTATAATCTCTCTTGCGTGTTTAGGCAAGTTGTGCATTAAGCATAGACACAGAGTTCTCCCATATTAACAGGAATTTGATGAAAGAACGTGAGTAGCCCCTCACTATGCTCTAGTTGCCCTTGGGAGATGGTGATCTTTGGAGGTGAAATACTCCGAAAATACCATCTCTTTAAAAGGTCCGAGCTCTGGTGCAGTGGGTTAAAGGCGTACCAATTATGACATTTGCTGTAAGGCTTCTGTGCTGGCTAGGGTTCGAATTTCCTGGTGGGAAAGTGTTCTAAGGTTGTATAATCTCTCTTGCGTGTTTAGGCAAGTTGTGCATTAAGCATAGACACAGAGTTCTCCCATATTAACAGGAATTTGATGAAAGAACGTGAGTAGCCCCTCACTATGGTCTAGATGCCTTTGGGAGATGGTGATCTTTTGAGGTAAAATACTCCGAAGTTACCATCTCTTTTAAGGGTCTGAGCTGTAGTGCAGTGGGTTAAAGGCGTACCAGTTATGCCAGTTGCTGTAAGGCTTCTGTGCTGGCTAGGGTTCGAATCTCCTGGTGGGAAAGTGTTCTAATGTTGTATAATCTCTCTTGCATGTTTAGGCAAGTTGTGCATTAAGCATAGACACAGAGTTCTCCCATATTAACAGGATTTGGTGAAAGACAGTGAGTAGCCCCTCACAATGCTCTGGTTGCCCTTGGGAGATGGTGATCTTTGGAGGTGAAATACTCTGAAGTTACCATCTCCTTTAAAGGTCTGAGCTGTGGTGCAGTGGGTTTAAGGCGTACCAGTTATGCCATTTGCTCTAAGTCTTCTGTGCTGGCTAGGGTTCGAATCTCCTGGTAGGAAAGTGTTCTAATGTTGTTTAATCTCTCTTGCGTGTTTAGGCAAGTTGTGCATTAAGCATAGACACAGAGTTCTCCCATATTAACAGGAATTTGATGAAAGAAAGTGAGTAGCCCCTCACTATGCTCTAGTTGCCCTTGGGAGATGGTGATCTTTGGAGGTGAAATACTCTGAAGTTACCATCTCATTTAAGGGTCTGAGCTGTGGTGCAGTGGGTTTACTGTGTTCCAGTTATGCCATTTGCTGTAAGGCTTCTATGCTGGCTAGAGTACGAATCTCTGGTGGGAAAGTGTTCTAAGGTTGTATAATCTCTCTTGCGTGTTTAGGCAAGTTGTGCATTAATCATAGACACAGAGTTCTCATATATTAACAGGAATTTGATGAAAGAATGTGAGTAGCCCCTCACTATGCTCTAGTTGCCCTTGGGAGATGGTGATCTTTGGAGGTGAAATACTCCGATGTTACCACCTGTTTTAAGGGTCTGAGCTGTGATGCAGTGGGTTAAAGGCGTACCAGTTATGCCAGTTGCTGTAAGGCTTCTGTGCTGGCTAGGGTTCGAATCTCCTAGTTGGAAAGTGTTCTAAGGTTGTATAATCTCTCTTGCGTGCTTAGGAAAGTTGTGCATTAAGCATAGACACAGAGTTCTCCCATATTAACAGGAATCTGATGAAAAAACGTGAGTAGCCCCTCACTATGCTCTAGTTGCCCTTGGGAGATGGTGATCTTTGGAGGTGAAATACTCCGAAGTTACCATCTCTTTTAAGGGTCTGAGCTGTGGTGCAGTGGGTTAAAGGCGTACCAGTTATGCCAGTTGCTGTAAGGCTTCTGTGCTGGCTAGGGTTCGAATCTCCTAGTGGGAAAGTGTTCTAATGTTGTATAATCTCTCTTGCATGTTTAGGCAAGTTGTGCATTAAGCATAGACACAGAGTTCTCCCATATTAACAGGAATTTGATGAAAGAACGTGAGTAGCCCCTCACTATGCTCTAGTTGCCCTTGGGAGATGGTGATCTTTGGAGGTGAAATACTCCGAAAATACCATCTCTTTAAAAGGTCCGAGCTCTGGTGCAGTGGGTTAAAGGCGTACCAGTTATGACATTTGCTGTAAGGCTTCTGTGCTGGCTAGGGTTCGAATCTCCTGGTGGGAAAGTGTTCTAAGGTTGTATAATCTCTCTTGCGTGTTTAGGCAAGTTGTGCATTAAGCATAGACACAGAGTTCTCCCATATTAACAGGAATTGATGAAAGAACGTGAGTAGCCCCTCACTATGATCTAGATGCCTTTGGGAGATGGTGATCTTTTGAGGTGAAATACTCCGAAGTTACCATCTCTTTTAAGGGTCTGAGCTGTAGTGCAGTGGGTTAAAGGCGTACCAGTTATGCCAGTTGCTGTAAGGCTTCTGAGCTGGCTAGGGTTCGAATCTCCTGGTGGGAAAGTGTTCTAAGGTTGTATAATCTCTCTTGCGTGTTTAGGCAAGTTGTGCATTAAGCATAGACACAGAGTTCTCCCATATTAACAGTAATTTGATGAAAGAACGTGAGTAGCCCCTCACTATGCTCTAGTTGCCCTTGAGAGATGGTGATCTTTGGAGGAGAAATACTCTGAAGTTACCATCTCTTGTAAGGGTCTGAGCTGTGGTGCAGTGGGCTAAAGGCGTACCAGTTATGCCAGTTGCTGTAAGGCTTCTGTGATGGCTAGGTTTCGAATCTCCTGGTAGGAAAGTGTTCTAATGTTGTAAAATCTCTCTTGCGTGTTTAGGCAAGTTGAGAATTAAGCATAGACACAGAGTTCTCCCATATTAACAGAAATTTGATGAAAGAACATGAGTAGCCCCTCACTATGCTCTAGTTGCCCTTGGGAGATGGTGATCTTTGGAGGTGAAATACTCCGAAAATACCATCTCTTTAAAAGGTCCGAGCTCTGGTGCAGTGGGTTAAAGGCGTACCAGTTATGACATTTGCTGTAAGGCTTCTGTGCTGGCTAGGGTTCGAATCTCCTGGTGGGAAAGTGTTCTAAGGTTGTATAATCTCTCTTGCGTGTTTAGGCAAGTTGTGCATTAAGCATAGACACAGAGTTCTCCCATATTAACAGGAATTTGATGAAAGAACGTGAGTAGCCCCTCACTATGATCTAGATGCCTTTGGGAGATGGTGATCTTTTGAGGTGAAATACTCCGAAGTTACCATCTCTTTTAAGGGTCTGAGCTGTAGTGCAGTGGGTTAAAGGCGTACCAGTTATGCCAGTTGCTGTAAGGCTTCTGTGCTGGCTAGGGTTCGAATCTCCTGGTGGGAAAGTGTTCTAATGTTGTATAATCTCTCTTGCGTGTTTAGGCAAGTTGTGCATTAAGCATAGACACAGAGTTCTCCCATATTAACAGGAATTTGATGAAAGAACGTGAGTAGCCCCACACAATGCTCTAGTTGCCCTTGGGAGATGGTGATCTTTGGATGTGAAATACTCCGATGTTACCATCTGTTTTAAGGGTCTGAGCTGTGATGCAGTGAGTTAAAGGCGTACCAGTTATGCCAGTTGCTGTAAGGCTTCTGTGCTGGCTAGGGTTCGAATCTCCTGGTAGGAAAGTGTTCTAAGGTTGAGTAATCTCTCTTGCGTGCTTATGCAAGTTGTGCAATAAGCATAGACACAGAGTTCTCCCATATTAACAGGAATTTCATGAAAGAACGTGAGTAGCCCCTCACTATGCTCTAGTTGCCCTTGGGAGATTGTGATCTTTGGAGGTGAAATACTCCGAAGTTACCATCTCTTTTAAGGGTCTGAGCTCTGGTGCAGTGGGTTAAAGGCGTACAAGATATGCCAGTTGCTGTAAGGCTTCTATGCTGGCTAGGGTTCGAATCTCCTGGTGGGAAAGTGTTCTAAGGCTGTATAATCTCTCTTGCATGTTTAGGCAAGTTGTGCATTAAACATAGACACAGAGTTCTCCCATATTAACAGTAATTTGATGAAAGAACGTGAGTAGCCCCTCACTATGCTCTAGTTGCCCTTGAGAGATGGTGATCTTTGGAGGAGAAATACTCTGAAGTTACCATCTCTTGTAAGGGTCTGAGCTGTGGTGCAGTGGGCTAAAGGCGTACCAGTTATGCCAGTTGCTGTAAGGCTTCATTGATGGCTAGGTTTCGAATCTCCTGGTAGGAAAGTGTTCTAATGTTGTAAAATCTCTCTTGCGTGTTTAGGCAAGTTGAGCATTAAGCATAGACACAGAGTTCTCCCATATTAACAGAAATTTGATGAAAGAACATGAGTAGCCCCTCACTATGCTCTAGTTGCCCTTGGGAGATGGTGATCTTTGGAGGTGAATTACTCCGAAGTTACCATCTCTTTTAAGGGTCTGAGCTCTGGTGCAGTGGGTTAAAGGCGTACCAGTTATGCCAGTTGCTGTAAGGCTTCTGTGCTGGCTAGGGATCGAATCTCCTGGTGGGAAAGTTTTCTAAGGTTGTATAATCTCTCTTGCGTGTTTAGGCAAGTTGTGCATTAAGCATAGACACAGAGTTCTCCCATATTAAAAGGAATTTGATGAAAGACTGTGAGTAGCCCCTCACTATGCTCTAGTTGCCCTTGGGAGATGGTGAACTTTGGAGGTGAAATACTCCAAAGTTACCATCTCCTTTAAGGGTCTGTGCTCTGGTGCAGTGGGTTTAAGGTGTACCAGTTATGCCATTTGCTGTAAGGCTTCTGTGCTGGCTAGGGTACGAATCTCCTGGTGGGAAAGTGTTCTAAGGTTGTATAATCTCTCTTGCGTGTTTAGGCAAGTTGTGCATTAAGCATAGACACAGAGTTCTCATACATTAACAGGAATTTGATGAAAGAATGTGACTAGCCCCTCACTATGCTCTAGTTGCCCTTGGGAGATGGTGATCTTTGGAGGTGAAATACTCCGATGTTACAATCTCTTTTAAGGGTCTGAGCTGTGATGCAGTGGGTTAAAGGCGTACCAGTTATGCCAGTTGCTGTAAGGCTTCTGTGCTGGCAAGGGTTCGAATCTCCTGGTAGGAAAGTGTTCTAAGGTTGTATAATCTCTCTTGCGTGTTTAGGCAAGTTGTGCATTAAGCATAGACTCAGAGTTCTCCCATATTAACAGGAATTTGATGAAAGAACGTGAGTAGCCCCTCACTATGCTCTAGTTGCCCTTGGGAGATGGTGATCTTTAGAGGTGAAATACTCCGAAGTTACCATCTCTTTTAAGGGTCTGAGCTGTGGTGCAGCGGGTTAAAGGCATTCCAGTTATGCCATTTGCTGTAAGGCTTCTGTGCAGGCTAGGGTTCGAATCTCCTGGAGGGAAAGTGTTCTAAGGTTGTATAATCTCTCTTGCGTGTTTAGGCAAGTTGTGCATTAAGCATAGACACAGAGTTCTCCCATATTAACAGGAATTTGATGAAAGAACGTGAGTAACCCCTCACTATGCTCTAGTTGCCCTTGGGAGATGGTGATCTTTGCAGGGAAAATACTCCGAAGTTACCATCTCCTTTAAGGGTCTGAGCTGTGGGTCAGTGGGTTTAAGGCGTACCAGTTATGCCATTTGCTGTAAGGCTTCTGTGCTGGCTAGGGTACGAATCTCCTGGTGGGAAAGTGTTCTAAGGTTGTATAATCTCTCTTGCATGTTTAGGCAAGTTGTGCATTAAGCATAGACACAGAGTTCTCCCATATTAACAGGAATTTGATGAAAGAACGTGAGTAGCCCCTCACTATGCTCTAGTTGCCCTTGAGAGATGGTGATCTTTGGAGGAGAAATACTCTGAAGTTACCATCTCTTGTAAGGGTCTGAGCTGTGGTGCAGTGGGCTAAAGGCTTACCAGTTATGCCAGTTGCTGTAAGGCTTCTGTGATGGCTAGGTTTCGAATCTCCTGGTAGGAAAGTGTTCTAATGTTGTAAAATCTCTCTTGCGTGTTTAGGCAAGTTGAGAATTAAGCATAGACACAGAGTTCTCCCATATTAACAGAAATTTGATGAAAGAACATGAGTAGCCCCTCACTATGCTCTAGTTGCCCTTGGGAGATGGTGATCTTTGGAGGTGAAATACTCCGAAAATACCATCTCTTTAAAAGGTCCGAGCTCTGGTGCAGTGGGTTAAAGGCGTACCAGTTATGACATTTGCTGTAAGGCTTCTGTGCTGGCTAGGGTTCGAATCTCCTGGTGGGAAAGTGTTCTAAGGTTGTATAATCTCTCTTGCGTGTTTAGGCAAGTTGTGCATTAAGCATAGACACAGAGTTCTCCCATATTAACAGGAATTTGATGAAAGAACGTGAGTAGCCCCTCACTATGATCTAGATGCCTTTGGGAGATGGTGATCTTTTGAGGTGAAATACTCCGAAGTTACCATCTCTTTTAAGGGTCTGAGCTGTAGTGCAGTGGGTTAAAGGCGTACCAGTTATGCCAGTTGCTGTAAGGCTTCTGTGCTGGCTAGGGTTCGAATCTCCTGGTGGGAAAGTGTTCTAATGTTGTATAATCTCTCTTGCGTGTTTAGGCAAGTTGTGCATTAAGCATAGACACAGAGTTCTCCCATATTAACAGGAATTTGATGAAAGAGCGTGAGTAGCCCCTCACTATGCTCTAGTTGCCCTTGGGAGATGGTGATCTTTGGATGTGAAATACTCCGATGTTACCATCTGTTTTAAGGGTCTGAGCTGTGATGCAGTGAGTTAAAGGCGTACCAGTTATGCCAGTTGCTGTAAGGCTTCTGTGCTGGCTAGGGTTCGAATCTCCTGGTAGGAAAGTGTTCTAAGGTTGTGTAATCTCTCTTGCGTGCTTAGGCAAGTTGTGCAATAAGCATAGACACAGAGTTCTCCCATATTAACAGGAATTTCATGAAAGAACGTTAATAGCCCCTCACTATGCTCTAGTTGCCCTTGGGAGATTGTGATCTTTGGAGGTGAAATACTCCGAAGTTACCATCTCTTTTAAGGGTCTGAGCTCTGGTGCAGTGGGTTAAAGGCGTACAAGATATGCCAGTTGCTGTAAGGCTTCTATGCTGGCTAGGGTTCGAATCTCCTGGTGGGAAAGTGTTCTAAGGTTGTATAATCTCTCTTGCGTGTTTAGGCAAGTTGTGCATTAAACATAGACACAGAGTTCTCCCATATTAACAGTAATTTGATGAAAGAACGTGAGTAGCCCCTCACTATGCTCTAGTTGCCCTTGAGAGATGGTGATCTTTGGAGGAGAAATACTCTGAAGTTACCATCTCTTGTAAGGGTCTGAGCTGTGGTGCAGTGGGCTAAAGGCGTACCAGTTATGCCAGTTGCTGTAAGGCTTCTGTGCTGGATAGGGATCGAATCTCCTAGTGGGAAAGTTTTCTAAGGTTGTATAATCTCTCTTGCGTGTTTAGGCAAGTTGTGCATTAAGCATAGACACAGAGTTCTCCCATATTAAAAGGAATTTGATGAAAGACCGTGAGTAGCCCCTCACTATGCTCTAGTTGCCCTTGGGAGATGGTGATCTTTGGAGGTGAAATACTCCAAAGTTACCATCTCCTTTAAGGGTCTGTGCTCTGGTGCAGTGGGTTTAAGGTGTACCAGTTATGCCATTTGCTGTAAGGCTTCTGTGCTGGCTAGGGTACGAATCTCCTGGTGGGAAAGTGTTCTAAGGTTGTATAATCTCTCTTGCGTGTTTAGGCAAGTTGTGCATTAAGCATAGACACAGAGTTCTTATACATTAACAGGAATTTGATGAAAGAATGTGACTAGCCCCTCACTATGCTCTAGTTGCCCTTGGGAGATGGTGATCTTTGGAGGTGAAATACTCCGATGTTACAATCTCTTTTAAGGGTCTGAGCTGTGATGCAGTGGGTTAAAGGCGTACCAGTTATGCCAGTTGCTGTAAGGCTTCTGTGCTGGCAAGGGTTCG
Organism: Procambarus clarkii; assembly: GCF_040958095.1. Lineage (NCBI taxonomy): Eukaryota > Metazoa > Arthropoda > Malacostraca > Decapoda > Cambaridae > Procambarus > Procambarus clarkii. Next base: position 2,540,198 of record NC_091220.1, read on the forward strand.
AATCTCCTGGTAGGAAAGTGTTCTAATGTTGTATAATCTCTCTTGCGTGTTTAGGCAAGTTGTGCATTAAGCATAGACACAGAGTTCTCCCATATTAACAGGAATTTGATGAAAGAACGTGAGTAACCCCTCACTATGCTCTAGTTGCCCTTGGGAGATGGTGATCTTTGCAGGGGAAATACTCCGAAGTTACCATCTCCTTTAAGGGTCTGAGCTGTGGTGCAGTGGGTTTAAGGCGTACCAGTTATGCCATTTGCTGTAAGGCTTCTGTGCTGGCTAGGGTACGAATCTCCTGGTGGGAAAGTGTTCTAAGGTTGTATAATCTCTCTTGCATGTTTAGGCAAGTTGTGCATTAAGCATAGACACAGAGTTCTCCCATATTAACAGGAATTTGATGAAAGAACGTGAGTAGCCCCTCACTATGCTCTAGTTGCCCTCTGGAGATGGTGATCTTAATAGGTGAAATACTCCGAAGTTACTATCTCTTTTAAGGGTCTGAGCTGTGGTGCAGTGGGCTAAAAGCGTACCAGTTATGCCAGTTGCTGTAAGGCTTCTTTGCTGGCTAGGGTTCGAATCTCCTGGTGGCAAAGTATTCTAAGGTTGCATAATCTCTCTTGCGTGTTTAGGCAAGTTGTGCATTAAGCATAGACACAGAGTTCTCCCATATTAACAGGAATTTGATGAAAGAACGTGAGTAGCTCCTCACTATGCTCTAGTTGCCCTTGGGAGATGGTGATCTTTGGAGGTGAAATACTCCGAAGTTACCATCTCTTTTAAGGGTCTGAGCTGTGGTGCAGTGGGTTAAAGGCGTACCAGTTATGCCAGTTGCTGTAAGGATTCTGTGCTGGCTAGGGTTCGAATTTCCAGGTGGGAAAGTGTTCTAAGGTTGCATAATCTCTCTTGCGTGTTTAGGCAAGTTGTGCATTGAGCATAGACACAGAGTTCTCCCATATTAACAGGAATTTGATGAGAGAACGTGAGTAGCCCCTCACTATGCTCTAGTTGCCCTTGGGAGATGGTGATCTTTGGAGGTGAAATACTCCGAAGTTACTATCTCTTTTAAGGGTCTGAGCTGTGATGCAGTGGGTTAAAGGCGTACCAGTTATGCCAGTTGCTGTAAGGCTTCTGTGCTGGCAAGGGTTCGAATCTCCTGGTAGGAAAGTGTTCTAAGGTTGTATAATCTCTCTTGCGTGTTTAGGCAAGTTGTGCATTAAGCATAGACACAGAGTTCTCCCATATTAACAGGAATTTGATGAAAGAACGTGAGTAGCCCCTCACTATGCTCTAGATGCCCTTGAGAGATGGTGATCTTTTGAGGTGAAATACTCCGAAGTTACTATCTCTTTTAAGGGTCTGAGCTGTGGTGCAGTGGGCTAAAGGCGTACCAGTTATGCCAGTTGCTGTAAGGCTTCTGTGCTGGTTAGGGTTCGAATCTCCTGGTGGGAAAGTGTTCTAAGGTTGTATAATCTCTCTTGCCTGTTTAGGCAAGTTGTGCATTAAGCATAGACACAGAGTTCTCCCATATTAACAGGAATTTGATGAAAGAATGTAAGTAACCCCTCACTATGCTCTAGTTGCCCTTGGGAGATGGTGATCATTGGAGGTGAAATACTCTGAAGTTACCATCTCTTTTAAGGGTCTGAGCTGTGGTGCAGTGGGCTAAAGGCGTACCAGTTATGCCAGTTGCTGTAAGGCTTCTGTGCTGGCTAGGGTTCGAATCTCCTGGTGGGAAAGTGTTCTAAGGTTGTATAATCTCTCTTGCGTGTTTAGGCAAGTTGTGCATTAAGCATAGACACAGAGTTCTCCCATATTAACAGGAATTTGATGAAAGACCGTGAGTAGCCCCTCACTATGCTCTAGTTGCCCTTGGGAGATGGTGATCATTGCAGGGGAAATACTCCGAAGTTACCATCTCCTTTAAGGGTCTGAGCTGTGGTGCAGTGGGTTTAAGGCGTACCAGTTATGCCATTTGCTGTAAGGCTTCTGTGCTGGCTAGGGTACGAATCTCCTGGTGGGAAAGTGTTCTAAGGTTGTATAATCTCTCTTGCGTGTTTAGGCAAGTTGTGCATTAAGCATAGACACAGAGTTCTCCCATATTAACTGGAATTTGATGAAAGAACGTGAGTAGCCCCTCACTATGCTCTAGTTGCCCATGGGAGATGGTGATCTTTGGAGGTGAAATACTCCGAAGTTACCATCTCTTTTAAGGGTCTGAGCTGTGGTGCGGTGGGCTAAAGGCGTACCAGTTATGCCAGTTGCTGTAAGGCTTCTGTGCTATCTAGGGTTCGAATCTCCTGGTGGGAAAGTATTCTAAGGTTGTATAATCTCTCTTGCGTGTTTAGGCAAGTTGTGCATTAAGCATAGACACAGAGTTCTGCCATATTAACAGGAATTTGATGAAAGAACGTGAGTAGCCCCTCACTATGCTCTAGTTGCCCTTGGGAGATGGTGATCTTTGGAGGTGAAATACTCCGAAGTTACCATCTCTTTTAAGGGTCTGAGCTGTGGTGCAGTGGGCTAAAGGCGTACCAGTTAAGCCAGTTGCTGTAAGGCTTCTGTGCTGGCTAGGGTTCGAATCTCCTGGTGGGAAAGTATTCTTAGGTTGTATAATCTCTCTTGCGTGTTTAGGCAAGTTGTGCATTAAGCATAGAAACAGAGTTCTGCCATATTAACAGGAATTTGATGAAAGAACGTGAGTAGCTCCTCACTATGCTCTAGTTGCCCTTGGGAGATGGTGATCTTTGGAGGTGAAATACTCCGAAGTTACCATCTCTTTTAAGGGTCTGAGCTTTGGTGCAGTAGGTTAAAGGTGTACCAGTTATGCCAGTTGCTGTAAGGCTTCTGTGCTGGCTAGGGTTCGAATCTCCAGGTGGGAAAGTGTTCTAAGGTTGTATAATCTCTCTTGCGTGTTTAGGCAAGTTGTGCATTGAGCATAGACACAGAGTTCTTCCATATTAACAGGAATTTGATGAAAGAACGTGAGTAGCCCCTCACTATGCTCTAGTTGCCCTTGGGAGATGGTGATCTTTGGAGGTGAAATACTCCGAAGTTACCATCTCTTTTAAGGGTCTGCATGAGCTGTGGTGCAGTGGGCTAAAGGCGTACCAGTTATGCCAGTTGCTGTAAGGCTTCTGTGCTGGCTAGGGTTTGAATCTCCTGGTGGGAAAGTGTTTTAAGGTTGTATAATCTCTCTTGCATTTTTAGGCATGTTGTGTATATATATATATATATATATATATATATATATATATATATATATATATATATATATATATATATATATATATATATATATATATATATATATATATATATATATATATATTATTAAATATGACCGAAAAAGTAAGATTAATAATTCTAACACGAATTTTCTCAATCTTTCGTACATTACGCTTCACTGTTGGAGGTAAATCAAAAATCACTTCTCCAAAATTCATTTTTTATTTCTAGTCTGACAACACACGGGGGCGTTTCGTAAACTTATTACATTTTCAAAGACTTCACAAATACACAACTGATTAGAACTTGCGTTTCTCTGATTTTATATCTACATTTGAGTGAGGTGGGAAGGGTGATGTGGCATTAACACAAGACAGAACAATAGGGGATATTAATAGGGTATTAAAAGTATCAACACAAGACAGAACAGAAACAATGGGTATTGAATAGAAGTGTTTGTAGAAAGCCTATTGGTCCATATTTCTTGATGCTTCTATATTGGAGCGGAGTCTTGAGGTGGGTAGAATATAGTTGTGCAATAATTGGCTGTTGATTGCTGGTGTTGACTTCTTGATGTGTAGTGCCTCGCAAACGTCAAGCCGCCTGCTATCGCTGTATCTATCGATGATTTCTGTGTTGTTTACTAGGATTTCTCTGGCGATGGTTTGGTTATGGGAAGAGATTATATGTTCCTTAATGGAGCCCTGTTGCTTATGCATCGTTAAACGCCTAGAAAGAGATGTTGTTGTCTTGCCTATATACTGGGTTTTTTGGAGCTTACAGTCCCCAAGTGGGCATTTGAAGGCATAGACGACGTTAGTCTCTTTTAAAGCGTTCTGTTTTGTGTCTGGAGAGTTTCTCATGAGTAGGCTGGCCGTTTTTCTGGTTTTATAGTAAATCGTCAGTTGTATCCTCTGATTTTTGTCTGTAGGGATAACGTTTCTATTAACAATATCTTTCAGGACCCTTTCCTCCGTTTTATGAGCTGTGGAAAAGAAGTTCCTGTAAAATAGTCTAATAGGGGGTATAGGTGTTGTGTTAGTTGTCTCTTCGGAGGTTGCATGGCTTTTCACTTTCCTTCTTATGATGTCTTCGATGAAACCATTGGAGAAGCCGTTATTGACTAGGACCTGCCTTACCCTACAGAGTTCTTCGTCGACTTGCTTCCATTCTGAGCTGTGGCTGAGAGCACGGTCGACGTATGCGTTAACAACACTCCTCTTGTACCTGTCAGGGCAGTCGCTGTTGGCATTTAGGCACATTCCTATGTTTGTTTCCTTAGTGTAGACTGCAGTGTGGAAACCTCCGCCCTTTTCCATGACTGTTACATCTAGAAAAGGCAGCTTCCCATCCTTTTCCGCCTCGTAAGTGAAACGCAGCACGGAACTCTGCTCAAATGCCTCCTTCAGCTCCTGCAGATGTCTGACATCAGGTACCTGTGTAAAAATGTCGTCAACATACCTGCAGTATATGGCCGGTTTCAAGTTCATGTCGACTAAGACTTTTTGCTCGATGGTACCCATGTAGAAGTTTGCAAACAGGACACCTAGGGGAGAACCCATGGCGACCCCATCTACTTGCTTATACATGTGCCCATCCGGGCTCAAGAAGGGTGCCTCTTTAGTACAAGCTTGGAGTAGTTTCCTCAGAATACTTTCTGTCATGTCAAGAGGAGTACAGGCTGGATCACGATACACTCTGTCGGCTATCATTCCGATTGTCTCGTCCACAGGTACGTTGGTAAACAGCGATTCTACGTCCAACGAGGCTCTATCCCTGTGGCCCGTGCGCCCCGCAGTAAGTCCACAAATTCCTTTGGAGACTTCAGGCTGAAGGCGCAAGGAACATAAGGAGTCAGCAGGCCGTTGAGTCGCTTCGCCAGTCTGTACGTGGGTGTGGGTATCTGGCTAATGATTGGCCGAAGTGGGTTTCCAGGCTTGTGCGTCTTGATATTTCCATACGCATATCCAGGTTTATATTCCCCATTGATCTTTGGCAGGTGGAGTCCGGATTTCTTGGCGTTCACAGTTTCGATCAGTTTGTTGACCTTTGCTTTTAATTCGGCTGTAGTGTCCTTCGTTACCCTTTGGAACTTAGTTTGGTCAGAGAGTATGATGTTCATTTTCGCCAGATATTCGTCTTTTTTAAGAATGACATATATTGGCGACTTGTCACCTCTCCTGACAACTATCTCCTTGTTCTCACGAAGGCTTTTAGCTGCCGCTTTAAGCTCGGGGGACAGTATGGTGCTTCTGTAGTTGCCTCGATTCTTTCCTCCTTCTGCAATAAGTTCTGCTTGTAAGGTATCTTTGGTAGTGACCTTCTTTTGTGTCTCGAGGTCGAATATGTCGTCCAACAGAATTTCCAACTCTACTTTCCGGGCCATTTCACTCGGTCTGGACATATCATGACAGTTTATGCCTAATATATATATATATATATATATATATATATATATATATATATATATATATATATATATATATATATATATATATATATATTTATATATATATATATATATATATATATATATATATATATATATATATATATATATATATATATATATATATATATATATATAAATGTAAAATTTCACCAATTGTTCATTTGATGTTATTATGGTCGCATAATTGCTTATAATCTTCATCTGTATAATTGTAGAATATAGTTTTCAGTATAGTTTACTTTAAAAAAAAATTTCACTGTGACATTTAAAATGTGCGGTATTATGAGTCAAAAATTTATAACTCCAAACGTTTTGTGTTTATCAAAAATCTGAATGAGGAAGGTGTGGAACAGACAGTGTTGCACACTATATATTAGAATGGTGAAAATCGGTAAGAAACTGTATTTTTGAAGCAGTATTAAAATTTTATTTTTAGTTTTAGCAAAATTGAAGTTTAAGTTATTGACAAGGAATATGGAAGTTCTAAATGATGATTCTTCTTGTATGTTTTAATAAACATTGCTTGACATTCGTAATCGAATATTTGAAATTTGAAGGTCAATATGTGTTAAAATTAAGTTAAGAAAAAATACCCCCACCCCACAAAAAAAATATTGGGATAATTGTAATGATTTAGGGGATATATAATGTATACATTAAATAATTGATAAAGCCCTAATTTGGTCCCCAATAATCAAAAAACTCTGAAGAGAAAAGCAAATAGAGTTTGAAATATGTGAACAAATCGGTTAAAACATACTTTGTGACGGGTATATATTTTCCAAGATGAAGAAGCCACAAAACAATCAAATGAAAAACAAAGGAGAAAAAAAATCCCTCCCGCCACCAAAATAAAAAAAAATAAAAAATGGAGGACATAAAAAATATTGGCATTGGACAATGATATAAATAAAATTCAGCAAATTTACATACCTACTCATTACTATTAGTGTGAAATTTGACCTTCCTGGTGGCAATCAGCACTCCTAGAAGGCATATATACACTTCACGACGTTGACATTTTCACAACGCTGATGCCAAATAACGTTAGATTTGTTTAATATTTGATACTAAATTTCATATGAGGACGAATACTTTTTCGTGTCTCGTCCCCTTCAACTAATCTGAAACATTCAGATAGAAGGAGCTGCTAACTATCCGTCCCCCTGGAGTAGAAGAGTTCATGTGAGAGTATTGCCTTATGTGGTGGTGTCCAGCACAACACCCACAGTCACCATGACAACAGTCACCGTGACAACAGTCACCATGACAACAGTCACCGTGACAACAGTCACCATGACAACAGTCACCATGACAACAGTCACCATGACAACAGTCACCATGACAACAGTCACCATGACAACAGTCATATTGACAACAGTCACCATGACAACAGTCATATTGACAACAGTCACCATGACAACAGCCACCATGACAACAGTCACCATGACAACAGTCATATTGACAACAGTCACCATGACAACAGTCACCATGACAACAGTCATATTGACAACAGTCACCATGACAACAGCCACCATGACAACAGTCACCATGACAACAGTCACCATGACAACAGTCACCATGACAACAGTCATATTGACAACAGTCACCATGACAACAGCCACCATGACAACAGCCACCATGACAACAGTCACCATGACAACAGTCACCATGACAACAGTCACCATGACAACAGTCACCATGACAACAGTCACTATGACAACAGTCACCATGACAACAGTCATATTGACAACAGTCACCATGACAACAGCCACCATGACAACAGTCACCATGACAACAGTCGCCATGACAACAGTCACCATGACAACAGTCACTATGACAACAGTCACCATGACAACAGTCACCATGACAACAGTCACCATGACAACAGTCACCATGACAACAGTCATATTTACAACAGTCACCATGACAACAGTCACTATGACAACAGTCACCATGACAACAGTCATATTGACAACAGTCACCATGACAACAGTCACCATGACAACAGTCACCATGACAACAGTCACCATGACAACAGTCACCATGACAACAGTCACCATGACAACAGTCACCATGACAACAGTCACCATGACAACATTCATATTGACAACAGTCACCATGACAACAGTCACATTGACAACAGTCACCATGACAACAGTCATATTGACAACAGTCACCATGACAACAGTCACCATGACAACAGTCACCATGACAACAGTCACCATGACAACAGTCACTATGACAACAGTCACCATGACAACAGTCATATTGACAACAGTCAATATGACAACAGTCACCATGACAACAGTCACCATGACAACAGTCACCATGACAACAGTCACCATGACAACAGTCACCATGACAACAGTCACCATGACAACAGTCACCATGACAACAGTCATATTGACAACAGTCATATTGACAACAGTCACCATGACAACAGTCATATTGACAACAGTCACCATGACAACAGTCACCATGACAACAGTCACTATGACAACAGCCACCATGACAACAGTCATATTGACAACAGCCACCATGACAACAATCATATTGACAACAGCCACCATGACAACAGTCATATTGACAACAGTCACCATGACAACAGTCACCATGACAACAGTCACCATGACAACAGTCACCATGACAACAGCCACCATGACAACAGTCATATTGACAACAGCCACCATGACAACAGTCATATTGACAACAGCCACCATGACAACAGTCACCATGACAACAGCCACCATGACAACAGTCATATTGACAACAGCCACCATGACAACAGTAATATTGACAACAGCCACCATGACAACAGTCATATTGACAACAGCCACCATGACAACAGTCACCATGACAACAGCCACCATGACAACAGTCATATTGACAACAGCCACCATGACAACAGTCACCATGACAACAGTCACCATGACAACAGTCACCATGACAACAGGACAACAGCCACCATGACAACAGTCACCATGACAACAGCCACCATGACAACAGTCATATTGACAACAGCCACCATGACAACAGTCACGATGACAACAGTCACCATGACAACAGTCATATTGACAACAGCCACCATGACAACAGTCACCATGACAACAGTCACCATGACAACAGTCACCATGACAACAGTCACCATGACAACAGCCACCATGACAATAGTCACCATGACAACAGTCACCATGACAACAGTCATATTGACAACAGCCGCCATGACAACAGTCACCATGACAACAGTCACCATGACAACAGTCATATTGACAACAGCCGCCATGACAACAGTCATCATGACAACAGTCATATTGACAACAGTCATATTGACAACAGTCACCATGACAACAGTCACCATGACAACAGTCATATTAACAACAGCCACCATGACAACAGTCACCATGACAACAGTCATATTGACAACAGTCACCATGACAACAGTCACCATGACAATAGTCACAATGACAACAGTCACCATGACAACAGTCATATTGACAACAGCCGCCATGACAACAGTCACCATGACAACAGTCATATTGACAACAGTCATATTGACAACAGTCACCATGACAACAGTCACCATGACAACAGTCACCATGACAACAGTCATATTAACAACAGCCACCATGACAACAGTCACCATGACAACAGTCATATTGACAACAGTCACCATGACAACAGTCACCATGACAACAGTCACCATGACAACAGTCATATTGACAACAGTCACCATGACAACAGTCACCATGACAACAGTCACCATGACAACAGTCACCATGACAACAGTCATATTGACAACAGCCACCATGACAACAGTCACCATGACAACAGTCATATTGACAACAGTCACCATGACAACAGTCACCATGACAACAGTCACCATGACAACAGTCACCATGACAACAGTCATATTGACAACAGTCACCATGACAACAGTCACCATGACAACAGTCATATTGACAACAGTCACCATGACAACAGTCACCATGGCAACAGTCATATTGACAACAGCTACCATGACAACAGTCACCATGACAACAGTCATATTGACAACAGCCACCATGACAACAGTCACCATGACAACAGTCACCATGACAACAGTCACCATGACAACAGTCACCATGACAACAGCCACCATGACAACAGCCACCATGACAACAGGCACCATGACAACAGCCACCATGACAACAGCCACCATGACAACAGTCACCATGACAACAGCCACCATGACAACAGTCACCATGACAACAGTCACCATGACAACAGTCACCATGACAACAGTCACCATGACAACAGCCACCATGACAACAGCCACCATGACAACAGCCACCATGACAACAGTCACCATGACAACAGTCACCATGACAACAGCCACCATGACAACAGCCACCATGACAACAGTCACCATGACAACAGTCACCATGACAACAGCCACCATGACAACAGCCACCGTGACAACAGCCACCGTGACAACAGTCACCGTGACAACAGCCACCGTGACAACAGTCACCGTGACAACAGCCACCGTGACAACAGCCACCGTGACAACAGCCACCGTGACAACAGTCACCGTGACAACAGCCACCATGACAACAGCCATCATGACAAAAGCCAACATGACAACAGCCACCATGACAACAGTCACCATGACAACAGTCACCATGACAACAGCCACCATGACAACAGCCACCATGACAACAGTCACCATGACAACAGACACCATGACAACAGTCACCATGACAACAGTCACCATGGCAACAGCCACCATGACAACAGCCACCATGACAACAGTCACCATGACAACAGCCACCATGACAACAGTCATTATGACAACAGTCACCATGACAACAGTCACCATGACAACAGCCACCATGACAACAGCCACCATGACAACAGCCACCATGACAACAGCCACCATGACAACAGCCACCATGACAACAGCCACCATGACAACAGTCACCATGACAACAGTCACCATGACAACAGTCACCATGACAACAGTCACCATGACAACAGTCACGATGACCACAGTCACCATGACAACAGTCACCATGACAACAGTCACCATGACAACAGTCACCATGACAACAGTCACCACGACAACAGTCACCACGACAACAGTCACCACGACAACAGTCACCACGACAACAGTCACCACGACAACAGTCACCACGACAACAGTCACCACGACAACAGTCACCACGACATCAGTCACCATGACAACAGTCACCATGACAACAGTCACCATGACAATAGTCACCATGACCACAGTCACCATGACAACAGCCACCATTACAACAGTCACCATGACAACAGTCACCATGACAACAGTCACCATGACCACAGTCACCATGACAACAGTCACCATGACAACAGTCACCATGACAACAGTCACCATGACAATAGCCACCATGACAACAGCCACCATGACAACAGTCACCATGACAACAGCCACCATGACAACAGCCACCATGACAACAGCCACCATGACAACAGTCACCATGACAACAGCCACCATGACACCAGCCACCATGACAACAGTCACCATGACAACAGCCACCATGACAACAGTCACCATGACAACAGTCACCATGACAAAAGTCACCATGACAACAGTCACCATGACAACAGTCACCATGACAACAGTCATATTGACAACAGTCATATTGACAACAGTCACCATGACAACAGTCATATTGACAACAGTCACCATGACAACAGTCACCATGACAACAGTCACCATGACAACAGCCACCATGACAACAGTCATATTGACAACAGCCACCATGACAACAGTCATATTGACAACAGCCACCATGACAACAGTCACCATGACAACAGTCACCATGACAACAGTCATATTGACAACAGTCACCATGACAACAGTCACCATGACAACAGTCACCATGACAACAGTCATATTGACAACAGTCTCCATGACAACAGTCACCATGGCAACAGTCATATTGACAACAGCCACCATGACAACAGTCACCATGACAACAGTCATATTGACAACAGCCACCATGACAACAGTCACCATGACAACAGTCACCATGACAACAGTCACCATGACAACAGTCACCATGACAACAGCCACCATGACAACAGCCACCATGACAACAGGCACCATGACAACAGCCACCATGACAACAGCCACCATGACAACAGTCATATTGACAACAGCCACCATGACAACAGTCACCATGACAACAGTCACCATGACTAACGTCACCGTGACAACAGTCACCGTGACAACAGGCACCATGACAACAGCCACCATGACAACAGCCACCATGACAACAGCCACCATGACAACAGTCATATTGACAACAGTCACCATGACAATAGCCACCATGACAACAGTCACCATGACAACAGCCACCATGACAACAGTCACCATGACAACAGTCACCATGACAACAGCCACCATGACAACAGCCACCATGACAACAGTCACCATGACAACAGTCACCATGACAACAGTCACTATGACAACAGCCACCATGACAACAGTCATCATGACAACAGCCACCATGAATACAGTCACCATGACAACAGTCACCATGACAACAGTCAAAATGACAACAGTCACCATGACAACAGCCACCATGACAACAGCCACCATGACAACAGCCACCATGACAACAGTCACCATGACAACAGTCACCATGACAACAGCCACCATGACAACAGCCACCATGACAACAGTCACCATGACAACAGTCACCATGACAACAGCCACCATGACAACAGCCACCGTGACAACAGCCACCGTGACAACAGTCACCGTGACAACAGCCACCGTGACAACAGTCACCGTGACAACAGTCACCGTGACAACAGCCACCGTGACAACAGCCACCGTGACAACAGCCACCGTGACAACAGTCACCGTGACAACAGCCACCATGTCAACAGCCATCATGACAAAAGCCATAATGACAACAGCCACCATGACAACAGTCACCATGACAACAGTCACCATGACAACAGCCACCATGACAACAGCCACCATGACAACAGTCACCATGACAACAGCCACCATGACAACAGTCACCATGACAACAGTCACCATGACAACAGTCACCATGACCACAGTCACCATGACAACAGTCACCATGACAACAGTCACCATGACAACAGTCATAATGACAACAGTCACCATGACAACAGTCACCATGACAACAGTCACCATGACAACAGTCACCATGACAACAGTCACCACAACAGTCACCACAACAGTCACCACGACAACAGTCACCATGACAACAGTCACCATGACAACAGTCACCATGACAACAGTCACCACGACAACAGTCACCACGACAACAGTCACCACGACAACAGTCACCATGACAACAGTCACCATGACCACAGTCACCATGACAACAGCCACCATGACAACAGTCACCATGACAACAGTCACCACGACAACAGTCACCACGACAACAGTCACCACGACAACAGTCACCACGACAACAGTCACCACGACAACAGTCACCACGACAACAGTCACCACGACAACAGTCACCACAGTAACAGTCACCATGACAACAGTCACCATGACAACAGTCACCATGACAACAGTCACCATGACCACAGTCACCATGACAACCGGCAACAATAACAACAGTCACCATGACAACAGTCACCATGACAACAGTCACCATGACCACAGTCACCATGACAACAGTCACCATGACAACAGTCACCATGACAACAGTCACCATGACAATAGCCACCATGACAACAGCCACCATGACAACAGTCACCATGACAACAGCCACCATGACAACAGCCACCATGACAACAGCCACCATGACAACAGTCACCATGACAACAGCCACCATGACACCAGCCACCATGACAACAGTCACCATGACAACAGCCACCATGACAACAGCTATCATGACAAAAGCCATCATGACAACAGCCACTATGACAACAGTCACCATGACAACAGTCACTGTGACAACAGTCACCATGACAACAGTCACCATGACAACAGTCACCATGACAACAGTCACCATGACAACAGTCACGATGACAACAGTCACGATGACAACAGTCACCATGACCACAGTCACCATGACAACAGTCACCATGACAACAGTCACCATGACCACAGTCACCATGACAACAGTCACCATGACAACAGTCACCATGACAACAGCCATCATGACAACAGTCACCATGACAACAGCCACCATGACAACAGCCACCATGACAACAGTCACCATGACAACAGCCATCATGACAACAGTCACCATGACAACAGTCACCATGACAACAGCCACCATGACAACAGCCACCATGACAACAGTCACGATGACAACAGCTACCATGACAACAGTCACCATGACAACAGCCACCATGACAACAGCCACCATGACAACAGTCACCATGACAACAGCCACCATGACAACAGTCACCATGACAACAGTCACCATGACAACAGTCACCATGACAACAGTCACGATGACAACAGTCACCATGACCACAGTCACCATGACAACAGTCACAATGACAACAGTCACCATGACAACAGTCACCATGACAACAGTCACCACGACCACAGTCACCATGACAACAGTCACCATGACAACAGTCACCATGACAACAGCCACCATGACAACAGTCACCATGGCAACAGCCACCATTACAACAGCCACCATGACAACAGCCACCATGACAACAGTCACCATGACAACAGCCACCATGACAACAGTCACCATGACAACAGTCACCATGACAACAGCCACCATGACAGCCACCATGACAATAGCCACCATGACAACAGTCACCATGACAACAGTCACCATGACAACAGTCACGATGACAACAGTCACCATGACCACAGTCACCATGACAACAGTCACCATGACAACAGTCACCATGACAACAGTCACCATGACAACAGTCACCATGACAACAGTCACCACGACCACAGTCACCATGACAACAGTCACCACGACAACAGTCACCACCATGACAGCAGTCATGGCAGTCAGCAGTCGACAACAGTCACCACCATGACAACAGTCACCATGACAACAGTCACCATGACAACAGCCACCATGACAGCCACCATGACAACAGCCACCATGACAACAGTCACCATGACAACAGTCACCATGACAACAGTCACCATGACCACAGTCACCATGACAACAGTCACCATGACAACAGTCACCATGACAACAGTCACCATGACAACAGTCACCATGACAACAGTCACCACGACCACAGTCACCACGACAACACTCACCACGACAACAGTCACCACGACAACAGTCACCACGACAACAGTCACCACGACAACAGTCACCACGACAACAGTCACCACGGCAACAGTCACCATGACAACAGTCACCATGACCACAGTCACCATGACAACAGCCACAATGACAACAGTCACCATGACAACAGTCACCATGACAACAGTCACCATGACAACAGTCACCATGACAACAGTCACCATGACAACAGTCACCATGACAACAGTCACCATGACAACAGTCATAATGACAACAGTCACCATATCTTGAGGTTATCTTGAGATGATTTCGGGGCTTTAGTGTCCCCGCGGCCCGGTCCTCGACCAGGCCTCCACCCCCAGGAAGCAGCCCGTGACAGCTGACTAACTCCCAGGTACCTATTTACTGCTAGGTAACAGGGGCATTCAGGGTGAAAGAAACTTTGCCCATTTGTTTCTGCATCGTGCGGGAACGAACCCACGCCACAGAATTACGAGTCCTGCGCGCTATCCACCAGGCTACGAGGCCCCCTTGACCATGACAACAGTCACCATGACAACAGTCACCACGACAACAGTCACCACGACAACAGTCACCATGACAACAGTCACCATGACAACAGCCACCATGACAACAGTCACCATGACAACAGTCACCATGACAACAGCCACCATGACAACAGCCACCATGACAACAGTCACCATGACAACAGCCACCATGACAACAGCCACCATGACAACAGCCACCATGACAACAGTCACCATGACAACAGCCACCATGACACCAGCCACCATGACAACAGTCACCATGACAACAGCCACCATGACAACAGCCATCATGACAAAAGCCATCATGACAACAGCCACCATGACAACAGTCACCATGACAACAGTCACTGTGACAACAGTCACCATGACAACAGTCACCATGACAACAGTCACCATGACAACAGTCACCATGACAACAGTCACCATGACAACAGTCACGATGACAACAGTCACCATGACCACAGTCACAATGACAACAGTCACCATGACAACAGTAACCATGACCACAGTCACCATGACAACAGTCACCATGACAACAGTCATATTGACCACAGTCACCATGACAACAGGCAATATGACAACAGTCACCATGACAACAGCCATCATGACAACAGTCACCATGACAACAGCCACCATGACAACAGCCACCATGACAACAGTCAACATGACAACAGCCATCATGACAACAGTCACCATGACAACAGCCACCATGACAACAGCCACCATGACAACAGTCACCATGACAACAGCCATCATGACAACAGTCACCATGACAACAGTCACCATGACAACAGCCATCATGACAACAGCCACCATGACAACAGTCACCATGACAACAGCTACCATGACAACAGTCACCATGACAACAGCCACCATGACAACAGCCACCATGACAACAGTCACCATGACAACAGCCACCATGACAACAGTCACCATGACAACAGTCACCATGACAACAGTCACCACGACAACAGTCTCCACGACAACAGTCACCATGACAACAGTCACCACGACAACAGTCACCATGACAACAGTCACCATGACAACAGTCACCATGACAACAGTCACCATGACAACAGTCACCACGACAACAGTCTCCACGACAACAGTCACCATGACAACAGTCACCACGACAACAGTCACCATGACAACAGTCACCATGACAACAGTCACCATGACAACAGTCACCATGACAACAGTCACCATGACAACAGCCACCATGACAGCCACCATGACAACAGCCACCATGACAACAGTCACCATGACAACAGTCACCATGACAACAGTCACGATGACAACAGTCACCATGACCACAGTCACCATGACAACAGTCACCATGACAACAGTCACCATGACAACAGTCACCATGACAACAGTCACCATGACAACAGTCACCACGACCACAGTCACCATGACAACAGTCACCACGACAACAGTCACCACCATGACAGCAGTCATGGCAGTCAGCAGTCGACAACAGTCACCACCATGACAACAGTCACCATGACAACAGTCACCATGACAACAGCCACCATGACAGCCACCATGACAACAGCCACCATGACAACAGTCACCATGACAACAGTCACCATGACAACAGTCACCATGACCACAGTCACCATGACAACAGTCACCACGACAACAGTCACCACGACAACAGTCACCACGACAACAGTCACCACGACAACAGCCACCACGACAACAGTCACCACGACAACAGTCACCACGACAACAGTCACCATGACAACAGTCACCATGACCACAGTCACCATGACAACAGCCACAATGACAACAGTCACCATGACAACAGTCACCATGACAACAGTCACCATGACCACAGTCACCATGACCACAGTCACCATGACAACAGTCACCATGACAACAGTCACCATGACAACAGTCATAATGACAACAGTCACCATATCTTGAGGTTATCTTGAGATGATTTCGGGGCTTTAGTGTCCCCGCGGCCCGGTCCTCGACCAGGCCTCCACCCCCAGGAAGCAGCCCGTGACAGCTGACTAACTCCCAGGTACCTATTTACTGCTAGG
Source organism: Procambarus clarkii (assembly GCF_040958095.1). NCBI lineage: Eukaryota > Metazoa > Arthropoda > Malacostraca > Decapoda > Cambaridae > Procambarus > Procambarus clarkii. The sequence continues at coordinate 2,557,734 of NC_091220.1, forward strand.
TTACAGGGGCATTCAGGGTGAAAGAAACTTTGCCCATTTGTTTCTGCCTCGTGCGGGAACGAACCCACGCCACAGAATTACGAGTCCTGCGCGCTATCCACCAGGCTACGAGGCCCCCTTGACCATGACAACAGTCACCATGACAACAGTCACCACGACAACAGTCACCACGACAACAGTCACCATGACAACAGTCACCATGACAACAGCCACCATGACAACAGTCACCATGACAACAGTCACCATGACAACAGCCACCATGACAACAGCCACCATGACAACAGTCACCATGACAACAGCCACCATGACAACAGCCACCATGACAACAGCCACCATGACAACAGTCACCATGACAACAGCCACCATGACACCAGCCACCATGACAACAGTCACCATGACAACAGCCACCATGACAACAGCCATCATGACAAAAGCCATCATGAGAACAGCCACCATGACAACAGTCACCATGACAACAGTCACTGTGACAACAGTCACCATGACAACAGTCACCATGACAACAGTCACCATGACAACAGTCACCATGACAACAGTCACCATGACAACAGTCACGATGACAACAGTCACCATCACCACAGTCACCATGACAACAGTCACCATGACAACAGTAACCATGACCACAGTCACCATGACAACAGTCACCATGACAACAGTCATATTGACCACAGTCACCATGACAACAGTCACCATGACAACAGTCACCATGACAACAGCCATCATGACAACAGTCACCATGACAACAGCCACCATGACAACAGCCACCATGACAACAGTCACCATGACAACAGCCATCATGACAACAGTCACCATGACAACAGCCACCATGACAACAGCCACCATGACAACAGTCACCATGACAACAGCCATCATGACAACAGCCACCATGACAACAGTCACCATGACAACAGCTACCATGACAACAGTCACCATGACAACAGCCACCATGACAACAGCCACCATGACAACAGTCACCATGACAACAGCCACCATGACAACAGTCACCATGACAACAGTCACCATGACAACAGTCACCATGACCACAGTCACCATGACAACAGTCACCATGACAACAGTCACCATGACAACAGTCACCATGACAACAGTCACCACGACCACAGTCACCATGACAACAGTCACCATGACAACAGTCACCATGACAACAGTCACCACGACAACAGTCTCCACGACAACAGTCACCATGACAACAGTCACCACGACAACAGTCACCATGACAACAGTCACCATGACAACAGTCACCATGACAACAGTCACCATGACAACAGTCACCACGACAACAGTCTCCACGACAACAGTCACCATGACAACAGTCACCACGACAACAGTCACCATGACAACAGTCACTATGACAACAGTCACAATGACAACAGTCACCATGACAACAGTCACCATGACAACAGTCACCATGACCACAGTCACCATGACCACAGTCACCATGACAACAGTCACCATGACAACAGCCACCATGACAACAGTCACCATGACAACAGCCACCATGACAACAGTCACCATGACAACAGTCACCACGACAACAGTCACCACGACAACAGTCACCACGACAACAGTCACCACGACAACAGTCACCATGACCACAGTCACCATGACCACAGTCACCATGACAACAGCCACCATGACAACAGTCACCATGACAACAGTCACCATGACAACAGTCACCATGACAACAGTCACCATGACAACAGTCACCATGACAACAGTCACCATGACCACAGTCACCATGACCACAGTCACCATGACAACAGTCACCATGACAACAGCCACCATGACAACAGTCACCATGACAACAGCCACCATGACAACAGTCACCATGACAACAGTCATGATGACAACAGTCACCATGACAACAGTCACCATGACAACAGTCATGATGACAACAGTCACCATGACAACAGTCACCATGACAACAGTCACCATGACAACAGTCACCATGACAACAGCCACCATGACAACAGTCACCATGACAACAGTCACCATGACAACAGTCACCATGACAACAGTCACCATGACAACAGTCACCATGACAACAGGTGTTGTAATCCACAAGTTAGTAGGAATTATTAGCTAGAGGATCATTACTACAACACTTAACGAATGATGATTGAAAGTACATGTAAGTAGACAGACTATGGATCACATATCTAAGAAAGGTCAATGGATTAAGACCGAAGCTGTTTAGCCAAATGATTAATTCCTGGAAAGAGGAATTATTCTTCGTCAGGCTTCCAGGAACAAGATTACCTCTCTAGGGATAAGGTTAATCGGATTATACCTTCCTTGAGAGGTGGGGTGAAATGGTTGAGGGAGATGGCTGACTGGAGTCAGTCTGATTGTGGGAGTGGAACTGGGGAGTCCTCCGCCTCTCCGTTTGTGGCAGCAGCGAAGTGTAGCAGACAGCTATGCGAGAGCCTGTTGTGATCTTAGTGACCAAGTTAAGTCTGCAGTATGTGAGTATTGAATGAAAGACTAACCGGGTGTGGAGCGTTGTAGTAATCATTCCGTATTAGGGACTTAGGCAGAAGTTACGAGTGTGTGTAGTGATCGTGGAGGTCAAGTGGTCTATGGGTATTGGAAGTGTATTGACCTAATAGAGTATGTTAATTAATATAGTATTATTTGTCAGAGTCTATTCTTTGTAATTAAATGACAAAACCCGACGGCCTTTAAATACCTTCCGTATGTTCATTCATTGTGTTCCAGTACAAACCTAGTGGTACGCCTCAAGGGTCTGGTGTGTGTAGGAGTACACGGTGGTAGTAACGGGTGCTGAGGCAAGGTGTTATGTGTTGTGTAATCGCTGTGTTCGGAATGAACCGGGGGCCAGGTTCACGACATATTTGGTGGCAGCGCAAACAGGTTTTGGAACACTGTGCGAGATGAAGGAAGTGTGGTTCTGGTTTAGTTGGTGAGGGAATGTTCGGGAAATGGTAGACGTCGGGTTGTGGTGAGAATGGGGGTTGCTAGACGGAGGAAAGAAGGGTCAGGTGAGACCAGGGCAGAGGAGTTAGTTAATTAAAGGGACTAGGCCATTGTGGGGCACATGTGGGGTTTATTTCTTTCTTTCCAGATTCCCGCAACGAGAGACGGCTAAGAGGCAAGTCTGGACCACTGAAGCATCGGGATCCAAAACAAGTGCAGTGTTCGTAGTGTGGATTATACAGTGTTCGCAGTGCGGATTATACAGCGTGGCGAGGTAAACTAGCGCGGGTGAATGTGGGCCAGCGTGGGCCATGTGCGGCCATGTGCGGGCCAAGCGAGCCGCACCTTGGAGCTTGTTTTATATCGTTGGTAAGGCGGAAATAGTGAGAAACCGTTGCTAAGGTGAAATTAATCGTGTAAACTACGTAATTTAAAGTTAATTAAATTTCATGTAACGTGTAAATCGAATATTTTAAGGATAATGAAATATTACCTAAAGTACTGTGCGAGTTCCGGCGTTGTCAGGTGTAGATACAGAAAATAGGCGCAGTGAATTATGGACGCCTTGGCATAGCGAGCGACGCGTAATTTGACGTCTGGGGTTCGCCGTCTACTGTACCCTGGAGAGGGCCATGGAGATTTTTTTGTGGGTGTATTGGCGTTTGGACGCCGGGGTGTGTAGTGTAATGCATGTGGTGTGTAGTGTAATGCATGTGTAGTGGCTTATTAGACGCCAGCGTAATGCATAGTATTTACTGTAGTGAAATGTGCATGTTTTCACTGTGGATATCATGGATGTAGTATAGTGCATGACATTGTTGGCATTGTAGCGCCAAGGTGTAGCATGTGTAGCATAACTGGTTGTTGTAACACCGGGTGTATTGTAGACATTAGCGTTAAAGTATGTTAACGCAGGTGGTAGTGTGTGGCGGGTGGCCACTACACAAGAAATTATGCCTGACGAGTGTTGGTCAGGTAATTAATGGATTACCAGAGAAAAGGGACAGTGTGTGTTGCGGTTGGTGATGTCTCGTGGTGTTTTGATGCGCTCTGGCGCAAGGCATATGCCTGTGGTGGTGATGGTGTTGAGGGCGTTGGAGACGCCGTGTGTGGTGTTGGGGACGCCGTGTGTTGTGTTGAGGGCGTTGGGGACGCCGTGTGTTGTGTTGAGGGCGTTGGGGACGCCGTGTGTTGTGTTGAGGGCGTTGGGGACGCCGGGTGTTGTGTTGAGGGCGTTGGGGACGCCGTGTGTTGTGTTGAGGGCGTTGGGGACGCCGGGTGTTGTGTTGAGGGCGTGGGGGACGCCGGGTGTTGTGTTGAGGGCGTTGGGGACGCCGGGTGTTGTGTTGAGGGCGTGGGGGACGCCGGGTGTTGTGTTGAGGGCGTTGGGGACGCCGGGTGTTGTGTTGAGGGCGTGGGGGACGCCGGGTGTTGTGTTGAGGGCGTTGGGGACGCCGGGTGTTGTGTTGAGGGCGTGGGGGACGCCGGGTGTTGTGTTGAGGGCGTTAGGGACGCCATTGGGTGGTGTAGTGTAGTGGCGTTTGGACGCCTGGTATGGAGTGTGGTGTTGTGGAGTATATGGTGGCGCAGGGGCGCCATGTAGTGGTCGGTAAGGTGAGTATCGGCGTAGCAAGGTCGGTGCGTTAGGACGCAGGAAGTGGTTGTAGGGATGTGTGGCGTTATATTGAGGTCATCAGTGGTTGGGATGACCAGTGGTAATGGTGTGTCGGAGTGGGTAAGTCTTATGGATAAGATGAAATGTGGATAATTGCAGGAGTTGGTGGCTGCACTAGGCGAGCCAAGTCGATATATCTAGCAACACTCATAAAAGACTAATAAAAATTCATTATTCTCATTAAAATTTTCATTAATTGTGTCGGAGTGGGTAAGTCTTATGGATAAGATTACAAGGTAGAATTTCAAAATTTCAGGTGTTGGTGGTTGCAGTGAGCGAGCCAAGTAGATATACTAATTTCTTATTAAGTTGTTACAGGAATCTCGCTAGAGGCGAGCCAGTGGCAGTATGATGTTTTAGTGACATAAGTGTGAAATTATTTTAATGAGGTATTTATTGTGATAATGTATGTGTATGTATATACTGTATATTACCTCATCGGCACCATTACTGAGTGTTAGGCTTGAGAAGGTCCCCCGGGATCATGTCACAGAGCTTCAGGTAGAGTAGAAGGGAAGCTATGAGGCTACACTCAGTAATTCTAGAGAAAAAAAAGGGGGAGGAAGTGAAGCCAACGTGACGTTATAGGCGAAATTCGCCCCCTGACATCAAAGCAGGGATAAGGGCCAGCTGCAATGGTTTTGCAGCTGCGCTCAGGCTATATACGGGGAGAGAGTAAGGAGCCGAGGGGGTTATGTAATAATGGGATCGAGCCAGGGGGCTCCGAGGGAATATTTTGCAGGTACAGCGGTCGGGAAGGTGTGAATACAGGTGGACACACTCTGGGCGGATGGGCCTAGACCAGAGAGCTGTGAGGTATCTACAGCGTTCTGGGATTGGTGCCCTGGAACGAGACGTCAGCACAAACCCAAGGGAACATGACCCTGGGGTAGGAATCTCCGTTGCTCTGGAGGCCAGGATCACGTTAGCTCAGAGCAACGATGGGACATTAACAACATTCACCAGGCTGGACAGCCTGGGTTTTGTCTGGGTCATGGAGGATCTATGACCTAGCAACCATGGGACACAAAGACAAGAGAAGTGATGCTGCCAATTGTGGAGGAGGCCAGTGAAACATTGTGTGATCATTGTAAGCCCTTATGTCAACAGTACAGGGCAAGATGTTAAATTATAATTACTAAGGATGAAGAACCTTAGATATATATGTGTTGTGTATATATTAATGACTAGTGTCATTTCTGTTTAAGTGCCAGCATTCTGGTCCATGTAATTTTATGGTTATGTTTGTATGTAATTATATGTCAGCAGTTTAGGTATATGTGCATTGTTGGAGATGGGAAAAATTATTACAGACTATTTTACCTGTGCTATGATGTGAATATAATGTATATGTTGGAGAAGTGTTGTGAGTCATGTCGGGGAAAATTTTAATTTAGTTCATCGTGTGTATGATGAACTTATTGGATGATTTTTTAGTTGTACACATATGGTGGGTGCATCCTCCAGGTCCTTACACTAATGGAACCATTGCAATGATGCATATGGGGACATATGCGTGTTTAAGGAGGGGAGTGGTGTTGTAATCCACAAGTTAGTAGGAATTATTAGCTAGAGGATCATTACTACAACACTTAACGAATGATGATTGAAAGTACATGTAAGTAGACAGACTATGGATCACATATCTAAGAAAGGTCAATGGATTAAGACCGAAGCTGTTTAGCCAAATGATTAATTCCTGGAAAGAGGAATTATTCTTCGTCAGGCTTCCAGGAACAAGATTACCTCTCTAGGGATAAGGTTAATCGGATTATACCTTCCTTGAGAGGTGGGGTGAAATGGTTGAGGGAGATGGCTGACTGGAGTCAGTCTGATTGTGGGAGTGGAACTGGGGAGTCCTCCGCCTCTCCGTTTGTGGCAGCAGCGAAGTGTAGCAGACAGCTATGCGAGAGCCTGTTGTGATCTTAGTGACCAAGTTAAGTCTGCAGTATGTGAGTATTGAATGAAAGACTAACCGGGTGTGGAGCGTTGTAGTAATCATTCCGTATTAGGGACTTAGGCAGAAGTTACGAGTGTGTGTAGTGATCGTGGAGGTCAAGTGGTCTATGGGTATTGGAAGTGTATTGACCTAATAGAGTATGTTAATTAATATAGTATTATTTGTCAGAGTCTATTCTTTGTAATTAAATGACAAAACCCGACGGCCTTTAAATACCTTCCGTATGTTCATTCATTGTGTTCCAGTACAAACCTAGTGGTACGCCTCAAGGGTCTGGTGTGTGTAGGAGTACACGGTGGTAGTAACGGGTGCTGAGGCAAGGTGTTATGTGTTGTGTAATCGCTGTGTTCGGAATGAACCGGGGTTCAGCGTCACGACACAGTCACCATGACCACAGTCACCATGACCACAGTCACCATGACAACAGTCACTATGACAACAGTCACCATGACAACAGTCACCATGACAACAGTCACCATGACAACAGTCACCATGACAACAGCCACCATGACAACAGTCACCATGACAACAGCCACCATGACAACAGTCACCATGACAACAGTCATGATGACAACAGTCACCATGACAACAGTCACCATGACAACAGTCACCATGACAACAGTCACCATGATAACAGTCACCATGACAACAGTCACCATGACAACAGTCACCATGACAACAGTCACCATGACAACAGTCACCATGACAACAATTAAGTGTTTAATATCTCTCCTCTGACAATAATAACAGATAACAGGAGAGGACTTCCAGGGCCTAACAGAACAAGGTGGAATATAACGTTAAATGAATTGATGTTGTTGAGGCGGAAGACCATTACAAATCCTGCTAATAATGATCCCATTGAGAGGCTCACCTTCCTTATGTATCCTTCTTGTCCTGTAAACTCCTGCAAGTATAAGTGTTCTGTCAACAGAAGGCTCCCTGAGTCCCTACAGTCTCACAGCTGAAGTTAATGACTCACTTGTTAAGGAAGCCCAGTCCTAGTCCTAAGTAACCTCTCAAGGGTTTTCCAGCTATCTTAGACAGTGTCAAGATAGCTAACAATTTCGGGAGCTCCTTCACCCATCTTGGGCTTTTCACAATCTCCACCGAAGTAGGCATTAACTTTGGCTGGCACGAGAGACTCGACACCAGTTGATGGATCAACCATCTCATGACACATGTCTCTGAAGACAGACTTCACTATGATCAATATGTCTTGCTCATGCCAGTCGATTCCTTGCTCTCGCTTCCTTTGCAACTGTCTCAGGAAGGAATTTTTGAGGCAGAATCCTGCAGGAGTTGGAACTTTCCAATTGCGGGAGTCCCACCAGGAAAACTGGTTCTTGACGTGTCTGGGCATCCAAGGCTCAGCCTTCAAGCGGGAGAGGAGAGTCTTGCAGGTGAGAAACACCCGGCGCTCTTGAGGCTCCAGCTGCTGCAGCACCTCCACCTCTGTCGCAGCCAGGCTACACCTCCACGACCCATCTTCTGTGTTGCTGAGCTGGATTATTTGTGAGGAGTCGGGCGTGAGGGGAGGTCTGCTGATCTTCTTAGGCCAAGGCACCACCACCACTGGCACTAAGTCAACACTGACCAACAACAGTGGATACTCACTTCCCTGCCAGGCCAGTGACAGTGCCACGCCCACCTGCGTCCTGGTCAGGCCAGGTGGCACTAGACTAAGGCGCTTGTCACCGATGGTGTAGTTCTTCAGGCACTCTCTCACTCTATCATAAAACTTTGTTACTAAGTTATTCCCATGGAGACTTGAATTTTTAGTCTTAATTGTGACTTTTAACTTGTGACCGCTGGCTAAGACTTCTTTCTCTGTTTGTTGTATAACTTTAACTTCGACTCCAGAAAGCTTCTGGAGAACAAAATTAACATCAAACTCATCGGGACAATAGAGCCTTGTACCATCTGCAGCGCTCCCAGACAGTCTCAGTTCCCCTCTAAAAGTTTTATCTGAAACATTTTCTGTAATTTGTTGAAGCTCTCTCATTACTTCATCCTTGACCTCTTGTGCTTCACGCATGGTGAAGTCAACCGTTGTCTTCTCTAAGTCTCTCACCAAGTTCCTTAAGTCAATACGGCGGAGAAGATTCATAGCAGCTTCTGTTGGGTCATTATTTATGTGTTCAGAATCAGCTGATGATACAGTTCCACGTATATTGTACTTCTGCAGATATTGAGAGAAATGTCTACAGACTTGTTGTGGGGTAGTTCCCGCCCTGCAGGAAGGTTGGGGATCCATGATAAATTCTGCTAAAAGTTGATAAGTGTGTTGATGGCCGAACATTGCAGCGAGGTGGGGAGGTGTGTGGCCATATCTGTCAGGCAGGAGCGGCTGGGCACCAAGGCTCAGGAGGAGGAGGACGCAGCCTGACTTGCCATGAGCGGCTGCCTGGTGGAGGGCAGTGGTGGCAGCGGTGGGATCCACTAGTGTGTCTACAGCCAGGCCTCCCACCTTCACCAGGAGGTATATCAGCTGCTGCAGCCCACTTCGTGAGGCCACTAGGAGAGCCTGGGGTCCTGTGGACCACACTCGGACTCCTCTAGCTTCGGCAGTCAAGTAGCGAGTGAAGAGAGTCTTCTGAACGTCCAGAATCTTCTGGACCTGATGCTTGTCGCTGGGGTGTTTTGTCTTTTCCAGTAGGTCCTGCAGCTTGTTCCTTTCCTTGTTATAAATACTCTGTAAAATATGTTGGAATATAATTATTATCACAACATTTTAATGCCAACGATATCTGATTTCATTTTTTTAAATAAAAAGCAATAGATATCGAAAGAAAGAAAAAAAAAATAAAAAAATCCTTATAATAATGCCTCTTGCAGATTGTTGTAACTATTGCCGTAAAGAAGTTGTTGAAGAAACCGAAATGCCTCACAAACAATTGTTAATGCTACTATTTTTATCTTATACACTGATAGATACATAAATTATAACATAAATTATATACAATTTGTATATTTTAGACCAAAAAAGCTTTGTAACCTCATATTACAAAATATACAGATTATTCCTCAGCACTACCAAAATATAATATTAATATAGTTATTATAAAGTATTATTGATGTTGTAACATAACGGAAAATAGAGAAAAATGAAAAGTTAAAAAACGCATAGAGTGAGAGAGAGTGACGTGGAGGGGAGGAGTGAGGAAGAGCGGTCAGGAGAAAGGGAAAGTTTAGAATGGGAGAAAATGGGTTAGAGTAGGTAGATTAGATAAGAGGTAGATAGGTAGGGTAGAGGAGTAGAAGTGCTAGAAGATGAGAGGAAAAAAAAAGGAAGGGGGAAGGAAGAAGAAGTTCTGCCACCATTCATTCAAGAGTTATTTATAAGACAATAAATGGAACTTGTCTGTTACAATATTAACTGATGTTATCATGTAACGACTGTAAGTATTTATATCATATCATCAAGAATTATTATGTCATAATCTTTAGCAAGTATACTTCCTAGTGCTCTCCACTCTAGCTTTCACTATATCATAGACATGAATCCAAAATCTTGGGATCAGAATTAAAGACAATTTAAGAGTAAGATAATCAATTATTAATTTATATGTATATATTCAGGAAAATTCACAATCATATGGATATCATAACTCATCCCTGTCCCCTTTATGTTCAGATATCAACATTAATTAATAATTTGAGTCACCACACAATAATTTGAGAGCACCTACGGCTGACTGTCCCTAAAAATCAAACAACATATAAGTTGGAAAACACAAAATACTTCAACACAATACTTCAAACACAAAAATAAGTGAGCGGGTGAGGTGTGGAGCATGTACACTGACCTGCTCCAGAGAGTGGGTGAGGTGTGGAGCATGTACACTGACCTGCTCCAGAGAGTGGGTGAGGTGTGGAGCATGTACACTGACCTGCTCCAGAGAGTGGGCGAGGTGTGGAGCATGTACACTGACCTGCTCCAGAGAGTGGGTGAGGTGTGGAGCATGTACACTGACCTGCTCCAGAGAGTGGGCGAGGTGTGGAGCATGTACACTGACCTGCTCCAGAGAGCGGGCGAGGTGTGGAGCATGTATACTGACCTCCAGAGAGTGGGGTGATGTGTGGAGCATGTATACTGACCTCCACCAGAGAGTGGGTGAGGTGTAGAGCATGTATACTGTCCTCCTCCAGAGAGTGAGTGATGTGTGGAGCATGTATACTGACCTCCAGAGAGCGGGTGAGGTGTAGAGCATGTACACTGACCTGCTCCAGAGAGCGGGCGAGGTGTGGAGGCAGGGTGACTGTGGGCAGGCGACCTGTGAGGTCAGGAACATACAGAGAGCCGTCCATGTTCTTCACCATCCGGGCCGCCAGCTCCCAGTGTCCAGCATCCAGGGCAGCGTGCAGAGGACTCGCGCCGGACTTGCTAAATAAGGAGGACTGAGCACCAGCCAGGTGGAGGAAGCTGCAGGTCAAGGTGCACTTGGCACGAGCCGCCTGAACCATGAGCTGAGTCAGGCTCACCACTGACCTGCCTCGGGGCCAGCAGGCTCTCCATGGGGCCTCGCCTCTTATGGTGGATATTACTACATCAACACCTGCACCAAGCTCTCCCAACTCTTTAATTTTATCACGTTCTTGCACCAGAACATGAAAGAACACCTGTAAACACATTGTATTGTTGTAACACATTCACCAACACCTTTAAACACATTTTAGTGCTATTACTACATCAACACCTGCAGTAAGCTCTGTTACTACATCAACACCTGCACTAAGCTCTCTTACTTCATCAACACCTGCACTAAGCTCTGTTACTACATCAACACCTGCACCAAGCTCTCTTACTTCATCAACACCTGCACCAAGCTCTCTTACTACATCAACACCTGCACCAAGCTCTCTTACTACATCAACACCTGCACCAAGCTCTCTTACTACATCAACACCTGCACCAAGCTCTCTTACTACATCAACACCTGCACTAAGCTCTCTTACTTCATCAACACCTGCACCAAGCTCTCTTACTTCATCAACACCTGCACCAAGCTCTCTTACTAGATCAACACCTGCACTAAGCTCTCTTACTTCATCAACACCTGCACCAAGCTCTCTTACTAGATCAACACCTGCACTAAGCTCTCTTACTTCATCAACACCTGCACCAAGCTCTCTTACTTCATCAACACCTGCACCAAGCTCTCTTACTACATCAACACCTGCACCAAGCTCTCTTACTACATCAACACCTGCACCAAGCTCTCTTACTACATCAACACCTGTGTAACACCACCAATTGTACCACCACTATAATGTGTCACCACTATAATGTGTCACCACTATAATGCACTACTATACTAATAAAGTAAACACTACTTATCCTGATTAACACTTCCCCATTGGTTGCACTTGGTAACACTGTTATGGGCTGACATATGATGGTTACACCGGGACTACAAAGTACACTGCCAACAAGGAGATGCTAACACAGGATGAAATACGCTGCCACCATCTGCCTTTGACCATTGAGACTATATCAAGCAACGAGGCAAGAAACATTGCTTTAATTGGAGAGTACTTTCTATGACTGTCATTAATTATGGAAACGGTTGTCAGCCACTATATCCAAAAGGCTAAGAGGATTCAACAATTGACACAGACGGGAAAATTAACATGAGTTTTATTGAGACCAAAATTATGTCAATCACCACTTATAAATCCTACTCTAACACTGGCAAAAATTTAAGTAATTTGGACATGGAACAACACCTCAGAGATCACACACGTTACCTTAAGACCTGTCTCTCCCTGGCTGAGATGTTCTTCACAGCCCTCTCTGGACCCCGGTGTCTGGCACTCTGTCCTTCCTAAGTCCCTACAGGACCTCTATATACAACCCCCACAGGAGGGAGGGGGGAAGATCTGCTGTTACTACCTACACCAAGAATTTAAGAGATCAGCCACACGTGTACAAACACTCAAGAAATATTTCAATAAGCGTGTTTGACATTCACCATACACTCTTCAAGAGAGGAGTTATTAATTACATGTGTGACTGACCTCTGACCTGGCCAAAAGGGGGAAAACTAGGGATGTTTACACATAAGAATCTGGAGTCTAATTCCCTTGCATAAAATATTACATACTTGAAACTATGCTGACTAAGACTAACCCAGGAATTTTTATTCAATATACAAGATAAACCGGAGGTCATCTGGGCTGACCTCTTGGAGAAGGCTTCCCTGGGTGTGAACTCTAAGGGGGGGGGGGGAGTCCTGGGTGTTACACCTGCACCAAGCTCTCTTACTACATCAACACCTGCGCTAAACTCTGTTACTACATCAACACCTGCACCAAGCTCTCTTACTACATCAACACCTGCACCAAGCTCTCTTACTTCATCAACACCTGCACCAAGCTCTCTTACTACATCAACACCTGCACCAAGCTCTCTTACTTCATCAACACCTGCACCAAGCTCTCTTACTTCATCAACACCTGCACCAAGCTCTCTTACTACATCAACACCTGCACCAAGCTCTCTTACTACATCAACACCTGCACCAAGCTCTCTTACTTCATCAACACCTGCACCAAGCTCTCTTACTACATCAACACCTGCACCAAGCTCTCTTACTACATTAACACCTGCACTAAGCTCTGTTACTACATCAACACCTGCACTAAGCTCTCTTACTTCATCAACACCTGCACCAAGCACTCTTACTACATCAACACCTGCACTAAGCTCTCTTACTTCATCAACACCTGCACCAAGCACTCTTACTACATCAACACCTGCACCAAGCTCTCTAACTACATCAACACCTGCACTAAGCTCTCTTACTACATCAACACCTGCACCAAGCTCTCTTACTACATCAACACCTGCACCAAGCTCTCTTACTTCATCAACACCTGCACCAAGCACTCTTACTACATCAACACCTGCACTAAGCTCTCTTACTTCATCAACACCTGCACCAAGCTCTCTTACTACATCAACACCTGCACCAAGCTCTCTAACTACATCAACACCTGCACTAAGCTCTCTTACTTCATCAACACCTGCACCAAGCTCTCTTACTACATCAACACCTGCACCAAGCTCCCCCAGCTCTTTGATCTTAGCACGTTCTTGCTCCAGTATATGAAGGAACACCTGTAAACACGTTATATTGTTGTAAGACATGCACCAACACCTGCAAACACATTATATTGTTGTAAGACATGCACCAACACCTGTAAACACATAATATTGTTGTAAGACATGCACCAACACCTGTAAACACATAATATTGTTGTAAGACATGCACCTACACCTGTAAACACATAATATTGTTGTAAGACATGCACCAACACCTGTAAACACATTATATTGTTGTAAGACATGCACCAACACCTGTAAACACATTATATTGTTGTAAGACATGCACCAACACCTGTAAACACATTATATTGTTGTAAGACATGCACCAACACCTGTAAACACATTATACAGCATCTGCAAATACACATAGAAATTGTGCTGCACTAGTGAGGCAGGGAGGGTTCTGTCTCATCTCCCTATTATTCCAAACCAATTTACCTCCCCCTCCCCAATCTTACATGCTCAATATGCCTCCTTTCACTATGGTAATTGTGCACCATAAAGTAGCTTTATCCTACATGTGTGGGAAATTTCCGTGACCTAGAGTACTAACCCCTGATACAACAAGATAAATTTTCTGCGCCAGGAAACTAATTTTACTAACATTATTAATTTCTAGTTAGTGAACACCAGAAGTTTCCTGGAAGCGTTGGAGGGTGGTTGCATCACCCACCACATCCGCACGATGACTTATTTTGCCTGACTTCCAATAACGCCAGTCTGCCATCTGCTTTCATTTGCAATTGCTGTATTAGTTTGGATTTAATCAAAATCTAGATAGAACTCAGTGACTTTCTCCTGTGACTTATGTGCTTCGTGCGTTTTTTAAATAGTCACACTAGGAATTCTATTTACATATTATATGTCTCAGTTACTGAATTAGTCTCCGTACAGCGTTCCAAGCATTAAAAAAAATGCTCCTTGTAACTGAGACCAATAAAATTATACATAATTTAACACCTTCCTCTCTTCGTTCATGAACGAATTAAATTCACAGACGTAGGAGTGGCGTGACTAGTCCCGGGGGAGAGGGAGGAGTGGCGTGACTAGTCCCGGGGGAGAGGGAGGAGTGGCGTGACTAGTCCCGGGGGAGAGGGAGGAGTGGCGTGACTAGTCCCGGGGGAGAGGGAGGAGTGGCATGACTAGTCCCGGGGGAGAGGGAGGAGTGGCGTGACTAGTCCCGGGGGAGAGGGAGGAGTGGCGTGACTAGTCCCGGGGGAGAGGGAGGAGTCGCGTGACTAGTCCCGGGGGAGAGGGAGGAGTGGCGTGACTAGTCCCGGGGGAGAGGGAGGAGTGGCGTGACTAGTCCCGGGGGAGAGGGAGGAGTGGCGTGACTAGTCCCGGGGGAGAGGGAGGAGTGGCGTGACTAGTCCCGGGGGAGAGGGAGGAGTGGCGTGACTAGTCCCGGGGGAGAGGGAGGAGTGGCGTGACTAGTCCCGGGGGAGAGGGAGGAAGGTCGGCCATTAAGTAAGAGATCTGCGAGGCTCTCGTGAGGTGCTCCTGGCAGCTGCTTTCTGTTCGTGGACCAGATTATCTTCACTTCCGATGCCGCATCCTCCAATTACTAGAGACCTCGTCCTGGTTGTATTTAAATGTTTCTACTTTTATTTCTGAGCTCAGTAAAATTAGTGATTCAGCCGGGTTATGAGGCATGCATTCTAACCAAACAGAGTGAGTCTCTCACTACTCTTTATTAATTAACTTTCAGATTTGTCTAAACTGTGCCAATTGATAGTAGGTTGAAGCAATTGTTACTATGTGACCTTTTGGCAGATCTACTGTGATGACCTGAGAGACCAATTCATCTGTTTCAACAAGCTGGATACTGAGACGCAGAGTCACGAGGTCCCCACTGACTGTCTGGACTACACTTGTTGCCCACACACTCGTGTTTCTGATAGTTAATGTAGAAATCTTCTTGACAGATAAGATCACTTGGTCTTTCACTTAACAAACTGTAGAGTAGCTCACTAACCAATTTAATTAAATATTATTAATTTATAATTTACGGTTGATATAACTATTAAATCAACCCCCCCCCCCCAAAAAAAAACACAATTATGTGTACAGGGTAACACCCAACAGAAGATAAAACTGAACGTACAGTACACCCATATATACGAACATAAAGTAACAAGTTGCCTACTGGGAAATTTCCCACATAAAATTATGGTCCTTTATGAACTGGATAGTCAAAATTAGACTATCCGTAAACAAACCGGTGCACCAAATTTGACACCTACAGGTTTACGGACAAAATTTTAATAAAATCTAGTTCTTATTTAAAAGGATAGCCAGAAATTAGACTATTCTTAAATCAAACTATAAACTACAGCAGAAAGTAGGCTGCCATTATTTCCTAGCCAAACTTGACCAACCTACAAAAATAATTAAGTGATAACATCCACAGCTGCCAGGTAATAAAACCTAATGTTTAAAGTGGTAATTGTGGGCCACAGTCAATTGCCCGCAGAACTTGCCACAATACCTGAAGTAGTGATACAAATATTCCGGTGACCAGGTGCTACAGATCATAACTTCCATAATAACCCAGTATTAACGGCAGCTTTGGAGTGGCCAATTCATTTAACTATAATTTATTTAGGTGTTAATGACATTCACCCATCCTAAAACCAGGCTGAGACAATTACTCAACTTAGAAGTATAATTAACTTCTTTAAATTAAATAACTCTGCTGTAGTGTTTACTATAATAGAATCGCACCAACCAACAGAAAATAATAATTGGAGAATTAGTTCCAAGCTTTATAAACGCACAGCTAATTACATTAATTATCGTTTCAGGAGGAAGTTACGGTTGGGAACCACGTTAATTCATTTCACAGCTTGACCATTCCGTGAGAATATTTCTCGAGATGGAGTTCACCTCTCGCATGACTCAAGAGCACATGTGACCAACAAATTGATCAACAGTATCAAGTACCATATGAGGCTGTGGCGAGAAGGCCAAACATAATTTATGTATATATTCCCTGAACATAATTGTGTATATTCTTATATAAAACGTAACAAAATATTGCACTATTCCATTCTGCACATCATTGTATTATAGAATTTCTTGCAAACCCTTTATGAGGGTAGGACATCCTTAGGCTAGAGCTGAATTGAAGAATGTTCTACCAAGTCTAATCAATTTAATTGTGCTAACCCAACTAGGGTAGGATTATTATACACCTAGCACTGTACTTAGTAATTTAAGCCTAGCCAAAATTTAACCCATTTCACAGACCCGAAATAGGGAAGGAATTATTAATTGCAGGAATTGTGTTTACCATATATTTACCATTATTACTTTATTTCTATTGGATTTCATCTTTGAGTGTTACAAGGTATAACTACTCCATCCGAAAGTGAAAATGAAGGACTAAACCGAGGTACTTCATGTAGTGATACTAAGTACCACTCAAATCTTGTGTGTATTTAATATTTAACATATATATGTCAACCTTTGAGTGAGGTAGGATAACATAGCCTAGTAAAGGAAATTAAAATACTAGGCTATTACCAACAGTACTTGTTTCAGCTACATGAACAAGTACCCCAGTTATATAAGTTATATAACTGTATAAGCCTTATAAGGCTTAAACAAACAACCAATTATTTCGAGCCCCTTTCAATTTCTCCCCAAATCCCGCTTTAAGAGTCATATCTTCTGACCCTGTTGATTCCCTGTGGTGCAGGGAGCCTCTTGATATATGTGTTGACCAGCTTGGCCGCTTGATAAGGGAGAAATTTGCACTTATAAGTTTGAAGGTAAAGGGGAAGTAGCCCTCTTGAGACAAACAAAATGGCGCCCATTGCCTGCAAATCTGGCATTTTGTGGATGACGCCAGCCGGCTGCGGATTGGCTGGCTGAGGTAACATGCCACGGGCGACCATTCAGCGTCAGCCGTGACGTCACCGAATGCCCTTGGTGGCGCCAACGGAGGTAGCGTCAGAGTTGACCCGACTGTGGAAGCGAGAGGACGTGCGTCGATCAGCTCTCGAGGATTGGAGGCTCTGGGAGTCTTTCTCAGTAGATTATAGTTAGCCATCGCAGCCCACCATTGTCACTGGAGACCCTGTACTTCTAGGTAGCAAGAAGAAACCAAGTTTATTGAGCAGAGAAGTGCCAAAACTTGAGGAATCGGTCAGCGACAATTTTGGAGGGCGCCGCCTGTCACTTGAGGGTCTGGACGGTGTGGCAGGCAAGCCTGCTGTAACTGGATTACATCCACTGAGGACGTCGGAAGGACAACACCATTCCTAGGACAAGGAACAATGCCTTTTTGGAGGGAACGAGTACATATACAGTGACTAGCTCAGTGACCCCTGGTTGGACCAGGATTGGAATATCTGAATCGGTGGGAGCGGCACAGCGATGACGCGACAGCTTCACGACACCTGAGGTCTTGAAACACGTTACTGGATCATCAAGGACCGATTCAGGAAGCGTGAGAACCTCACACCATCGAAGGACAGGCGTCGTGAGCCAGGAATGTTGAAGGTAGATTAATTTTCCTTCCCATTACCCCTTGTTGAGTAGGATAGTTAGGCCACGATACATTATATATATATTGTGACGATAATCTCCTTCAAGAGATTGAGCCTGCTCTCCCCTCCAAAGTTCGTCACTACATACATCTATATAAAACAAGTATGGAAGAAATATCCAACAACTACACCAGCAAGGTTTGCCAGAGCGCAAAACGTATGCAGCCAGGAACACCTGCTCCACCTCGAACCGCCAAACTACCTGTCTGTCGCCTGCTCCTCGCTGATTGGCTGCGGGTCCAGTTGCACCTGCACTCCACCCCCACACTACTTGATGTCTGGGGCCACCACGACCTCACTCCTCAGAATATCCAGTGCTTTCATCAAGTTAACACGTCTCGTTGGTAGACTAAGCCCCCAGGCTTACGTGTACTAAGAGAGGTGGCAGCTTAAAGCCAATATTCCTGCACCTATTCTGATTGTATATTGTTCACTTGTTATTACTCACTTGTCTTAACGTAACTTTTCATTTTGTCATTTGATTATTCTTATTATTTTGATTGATTGATTTTATTATACGAATTTGTATGTCCATTTTATTCATGTTTTGCTTTTCTAACGTAATTAAAATCGCATTGTTAAATTGACTTGTGTTTTGTGTGTCTTCTCATTAACTTACCACAGACGAAGTTCCAGATTTTCTATTTTTTGTTTCTATATGTGACGAGGCCATACCCCTAGCTTTTGAACAGCCGAACACCAACGCGTTACCGTCACATATAAAGTGGGGGCCTGTCCTAGGAGCTTCACTCAGGTACTGGTGCCAAGTAGTAATTTATGGTAAGCGTATTTAACTTTGTTAACGTAGCTTTTACTATTTTTCATATTCAATTTCATTTTTATATGGTGCGGTGTATTGTGCATTACGAGAGTAGCATATGGTGAAGGTGAGACAACTTTGGATTACGTGGTGACTGTAGGCCGCAGTCATACTCTTAATTGGTCATCTCTCCCTCCGTGTTATTACTCGTGTTTACGATCTTTGTCCCTTGGATATTTCTCATTTTTGACAGATCATCATATTGGTACCCTGGTACTGTGGTCTGCCCCGGGTCAAGTGCACCCAATCTTCTGCAATCTAACTGTAGGAGGACAAAGAGGGCCATAGTTCCTCTAGCTCGAACTTTAGTTGCTGAATTGGGACCTCAGCAGCAGTTCTCGTCACCAGTTGACACCTCGCACCCCTACACGTCAGTCAGAGATGATGATACATACAACGGTAGGGAATTAGCTTACTTTTTCAGAGCACAAAAGTTCGCTAATTCTGTAAGTATCATGTTAATTTCAGTAGGAAAAACTTGCTTTATGTCCTATAGAGACTCGGCAAGGTATGCCTACATCCTTGGACTACCAATTTTACTTTTGAGGCAAATAACTGTTTCATTTGTTTTCGAAACTCTGTTTCATTTGTTTAGTAGGATTTTCTTGCCCTTATCCTCTTACATGAGTACCGGGTACAAGATTTCCTGCGCATTTGATTTAAATTAATCATTTAACATCTTGTACTTAACTTTAATTGTTAAAGATCCCACAGGATAGGTACCAGTTGCCACGTTGTCCTGTTTCTGACATTCACTATAACTGTATATTCGTTGTACATTTATTTGCTAATTTCACCATGTTTCGTCTCCAAGCTTTCCGTGCAGATCCAGCAGGTGCAATAGGGACTTTAAGTCATGCCAAGAAGACTGAATTACAAACTCTTGCACATGAGTATCGACTAACAGTTCCCTACCCAGCCAACAAGAGTGAAATACACAACCTGTTGCTGGATCATTTCTTAAAGCAAGGTAAGATAGACTCTGAAACTCATGAAACTTACTATATTGCAGATAAAACTGATTTGGCAACGATGAAACTCAAACTAGAGCTGGCCAAGATTGAACGTGAGCAGCAAAGAGAAGCAGCTGCCATACGAAGGGAAGAACAAGAACGTGAGGCTGCTTTGAGGAGAGAAGAACAAGAACGTGAAATCACCTTACTCCGTGAACGGGAACGAGTACAGCTTGAAACACTCCAGGAGCGGGAACGAGTACAGCTTGAAACAAAACAACGCGAGTTGGAGATGCAACGCGAACATGACAAGCAACAAGCGACTCTGGCTCTAGAGTGTCGTCAACGAGAAATCGCGTTGGAAACTTCACACCTCGCTCAACGCCAGCAAGCTACTGCCAATCTTCCCGTCAGTTTTAATATATCACATGCAAGTAAGTTAATGCCATCCTTTGTAGAAGCAGAAGTTGATGTGTTTTTCACCACCTTTGAAACCCTTGCTAATCAACTCAGTTGGCCTGTCGACCAATGGGCCACACTTCTCAGAGTCCATCTTACAGGTAGAGCTGCAGTCACACTCAGTACTTTGGCGTCTGAGAATGACTACCAGACTCTGAAACAAGCAGTGTTGGACGCCTACCTCCTCTCCACAGAAAGTTATCGAAGGAAATTCCGTGACCACCTGAAGGCAAGTACCACTACCTTCCTCGAGTTTGCTAACACAAAACGGAGATATTTCATGAAATGGCTGGAAGCAGCACATGTCTCTACTTTTACAGAACTCGTCAACCTGATGCTAGTTGAAGAATTCTTGAGGCGTGTGCCGCCTCCTGTTCGTCTATACTTGGCAGATAAAGAAGAAACCGACTACCTGAAGTGTGCTAAGTCGGCTGACACTTACAGCCTCATCCACCGGCTGACACCCGAACCATCCTCCAGTAAGAAGTCGTGGTACAGTTACGAGAAAGTGAGCACCGATCAAGCTGGCTCGCAATTGTACTGCAAGTATTATAGACTCTATGGACATACCATAGACAAGTGTGGTAAGTCTCAATACAAGGGAACCACTGACCCACAGAAACCCAAACCAACTCCTCCTAAGTCCGGTAAGCCTGTGATGAATGTTGGTGTTAATGTTAATAATCTTTCTCTTTTCAGTAACCACCTGTATACTGGAACTGTCTCTGCCAACGGTTCAAATCCGGAGGGACGTTTCAAATTGAAGATCTTGAGGGACACAGCGGCTCTTCAATCGATCATCTTGAAGTCGGCTGTGCCCAACATCGCCTACACCGGAGAAACTGTCTTCATCACTGACCTCACTGCTACCACTCCATACCCTCTCGCCAGAGTCCACCTGGATTGTCCCTACGTGAACGGAGAAGTCCAAGTCGCCGTCAGGGAAAAGCCTTTTCCCATGCCTGGAGTGCAACTTCTCCTAGGCAATGACTTGGCAGAAGACCTGCAACCAACCAACCTGATCGTCATGGACAAACCCCAGGTGTGTAACTCTGTGCCAATTAACCCTATTCTAGCGTATGTTCCAGCAGAGGTTCAAGAGAGTGATGAAGTTTCTCTTCCGGTTCTCGTGACCACCCGTGCACAAGCCGCACGTCCACAGCCAGCTGACTCTACTGCTACCGCTGTCCCTCAAGACCCTCAGAAACTACCCCCTCATCTGACCAAGTTGGAGTTCCGTAAGTTGCAGAGGAAAGATCTTACTTTAACACCATTGTTTTTCCAGGCTGAGACTCAACCCAACAGTATTCCTGGGTTCTTCCTAGAGAACGACTTGCTCTACCGCAGATATAGACCCAGTAAACTGAAGGAGGAGGACGATTGGGCCAACATCGAACAACTTGTGATTCCTACCAGCCTGCGGCCCACTATTCTACACCTGGCCCACGGAGCACTCTCCCACTACGGCTTCAACAAGACTTACCATGGAATTCGTCAAGACTACTACTGGCCAGGTATGGTAAATAGTGTCAAACAGTACGTAAAACAGTGTCATACATGTCAGATGGCAGGCAAACCGAACATCTCCATTCCCAGAGCGCCACTGATTCCCATACAGGTGCCTGCGGAACCTTTCCACAGACTCATAATAGACTGTGTTGGTCCTTTACCTCGGACCAGTTCAGGTAACGCCTACATCTTAACCATCCTGTGTCCTACCACCAGATTTCCCATAGCAGTTCCAGTGAAGAACATCACGGCTGCTACGGTTGTGAAACATCTATTGAAGATCTTCACTCAATACGGATTTCCCAGGGAGATTCAGAGCGACTGTGGTACCAACTTCACCAGTGATCTCTTCAAAAGGACACTGGAGGAGTTCAACATCAAACAGGTATTGTCCAGCCCCTATCATCCTGCTTCACAGGGTTCTCTTGAACGTAGTCATCAGACTATCAAAGCACTCTTGAAAAAGTTTTGTAGTGAAACCTCTAAGGATTGGGATAAGCAAATCGACCTTATAATGTGTATTTACAGAAGTCTCCCCAATGAGTCCCTAGGAGTATCTCCTTATGAGATGCTCTACGGCCGTAAGTGCCGTACTCCCCTTAAGGCTTTCAAAGACTCTCTCCGAGATGCCACCTTCAGTGAGCATCAGAATGTGCCCCAGTTTCTTCAAAACCTTCAACACATTCTAGAGAGAGTCCACCGTTTTGCCCATGATAATCTATTGAAAGCCCAGGAGAGGATGAAGACTCATTACGACCAGACCAGCAAAGTAAGAAAATTCAAGCCGGGAGACTTCGTCCTAGCATACTTCCCTATCCCAGGTTCACCTTTACAAAACAGGTTTTCAGGACCCTACCGCGTCCAAGAGTGCAGAAATAACAACAACTACGTCATAGAGACTCCAGATAGGCGGCGGAAGACCCAGCTGTGCCACGTCAACCTCCTGAAGCAATATAATGGTACTCCTCCCACTGTCCTGATTAACTGTTCTACCTTCACAGAACCCTACATCCACAGTGAGACCTTCCCAGCTTCTCCTCCCGAAAGAACTGACAAGGAGTCGGCGCTTTCTAATTCCGAAATCCTTAATGATCTTCCCAAATACTTTCAGGATAATAATCGTGCTCCTTTGCCATATTCTAATTCCACTCTCACCTCGTTAGATAAGCCCTTCATCCTCCATGTCGACGCCAGTGGTACCGACGTTGGTGGTGTCGTGATGCAGCAACGAGGCGAGGAGAATACACCTGTCAGCGACTACTGCTACAAGGAACTACGGAACAATTGGCAAGGAGCTACTCTTCATCATCCTGAAGCTCCAGCACTTCACTCCACACCTGCAAAGTGCTCGGTCTACCATCAACACGGACCACACCACCCTACACCTCCTGCAGCACGCCCACTTCTCATCTCAACGTCTTCTACTATGGGCTTGATAACTGCAGAAATTCAACCTGGAGACACACTATACCAAGATTCCGACAACATCTTAGCCAATGATCTCTCCAGAGTTTATGAAGTAGAAGCGACTCCATCCATTACTCCACCACATAACGACGTACTTCTTCCAGAACCGCAGGCTTCGGGGGAGAGTTGTGACGATAATCTCCTTCAAGAGATTGAGCCTGCTCTTCCCTCCAAAAATACGTCGATACATCTATATAAAACTACTATGGAAGAAATGTCCAACAACGACAACAACATCTCCAAGGTTTGCCAGAGAGCAAAACGTATGCAGCCAGGAACACCTGCCTCACCTCAAACCGCCAAACTACCTGTCTTGTTGCCGGCTCCTCGCTGATTGGCCGCCGGTCTGGCTGCAACTGCACTCCACCCACTATACTACTTGATGTCTGGGGCCGCCACGACCTCAGTCCTCAGAATATTCAGTGCTTTCATATGGTTAACACTTCTTCCTAGTAGACTGAGCTTTGGCTTACGTGTACTAAGAGAGGTGATAGCTTAAAGCCAATATTCCTGCACCTCTCATTTTATTGTATATTGCACAGCTTGTTATTGCTCCCTTGTCTTAAGGTAACTTTTCATTTTTTCATTTAATTCTTCTTATTATTTTGATTGATTGATTTTTTTATACGAATTTGTATGTCCATTTTATTCATGTTTTGTTTATCTAACGTAATTAAAATTCCATTGTTAAAATTTACTTGTGTTTTGTGTGTCTTCTCCTTACCTTACCACAGACGAAGTTCCAGATTTTCTATTTTTTTTTAATTCTATGTGACGAGGCCATACCCCTAGCTTTGAACAGCCGAACACCAACGCGTTACCGTCACACATTGGACACCCTGAACCTCAGAGAATCAGTAGGGAGAGCTGATATGACTCTTTAAGCTGGCAAACGAAAGAAATAGGAGAGGGCACCATAACAATGGTTACTATACCAACTGGTGTATGGTGGTCACTATACGAAATAGTGTATGGTGGTTACTATACCAACTGGTGTATGGTGGTCACTATACCAACTGGTGTATTGTGGTCACAATACCAACTAGTGTATGGTGGTTACTATACCAACTGGTGTATGGTGGACACTATACTATTTGCTGTATAGTGGTTACTATATCACCTGGTGTATGCTGGTTACACTACCATCTGGTGTATGGTGGTTACTATACCACCTGGTGTATGGTGGTTACTATACCAACTGGTGTGTGGTGGTCACTATACCAGCTAGTGTATGGTGGTTACTATACCAGCTGGTGTGTGGTGGACATTATACCATCTGGTGTATTGTGGTCACTATACCAACTGGTGTATGGTGGTCACTATACCAACTGGTGTATGATGGACACTATACCAACTGGTGTATAGTGGTCACTATAATAACTGGTGTATGATGGACACTATACCAATTGGTGTATGGTGGTCACTATACCAACTGGTGTATAACTGTTACTATACCAACATGTATATAGTGGTCACTATACCAGCTGGTGTATGGTGGACACTATTCCAACTGGTATATGGCTGTTACTATACCAACTTGTGTATAGTGGTCACTATACCAGCTGATGTATGGTGGACACAATACCAATTGGTATATGGTGGTCACTATTCCAACTGGATTATAATGGTCACTATACAAACTGGTATATGGTGGTCACTATAACAATTGGTGTATTGTGATCACTATACCAACTGGTGTATAGTGGTCACTATAACAATTGGTGTATGTTGGTCACTATACCAACTGGTGAATAATGGCCACTATACCAACTGGTGTATAATGGTTTCAATACCAACTGGAGTATGGTGGTCATTATGCCAGCTGGTGAATGATGGTCACCATACCAACTGGTGTATGGTGGACACTATAGCAACTAATGTATGATGGATACTATACCAACTGGTGTATGGTGGTCACTATTCCATCTGGTGTTTTGTGGTCACTATACCACCTAGTGTATTGTGGTCACTATACCAACTGATGTATTGTGGTCATTATACCAACTGATGTATTGTGGTCACTATACCATCTGGTGTATTGTGGTCACTATACCAACTGATGTATTGTGGTCACTATACCAACTGATGTATGGTGGTCACTATACCAACTGGTGTATTGTAGTCACTATACCATCTGGTGTATTGTGGTCACTATACCAACTGGTGTATTTGGTCACTATACCAAGTGGTGTGTGACTGACACTATACCAATTGGTGTATGATGGTCACTATACCATCTGGTGTATGGTGGTCACTATACCAACTGGTGTATGGTGGTCACTATAATACCTGGTGTATGGTGGTCACTATACCAACTGGTGTATGTTGGTCACTATACCAACTGGTGTATGGTGGTCACTATTCCATCTGGTGTATTTTGGTCACTATAACAACTGGTATATAGTGGTCACTGTACCAACTGGTGTATGGTGGACACTATAGTAACTGGTGTGTGATTGACACTACCAATTGGTGTATGATGGACACTATACCATCTGGTGTATGGTGTTCACTATACCAACTGGTGTATGGTGGTCACTATAATACCTGGTGTATAATGGTCACTATACCAACTGGTGTATGGTGGTCACTATACCAACTGGTGAATGGTGGTCACTATTCCATCTGGTGTAATGTGGTCACTATACCAACTGGTGTATGGTTGTCACTATAATACCTGGTGTATGGTGGTCAATATACCAACTGGTGTATGGTGGTCACTATACCATCTGGTGTATGGTGGTCACTATTCCATCTGGTGTATGGTGGTCACAATACCACATGGTGTATGGTAGTCACTATACCAACTGATGTATAGTGGTCACTTTACGAACTGGTGTATAGTGGTCACTATACCATCTGGTGTATGGTGGTCACTATACCATTTGGTGTATGTTGGTCACTATACCAACTTGTGTATAGGGGTAACTATACCAACTGGTGTATGGTGGACACTATACCAACTGGTGTATGGTGGTCACTATATCAACTGGTGTATAATGATCACTATAGCAACTGGTGTATGGTGATCACTATATCAACTGGTGCATGGTGGTCACTATACCAATTGGTGTATGGTGGTCACTATACCAACTGGTGTATGGTGGTCACTATACGAAATAGTGTATGGTGGTTACTATACCAAATGGTGTATGGTGGTCACTATACCAACTGGTGTATGGTGGTCACTATACGAAATAGTGTATGGTGGTTACTATACCATCTGGTGTATGGTGGTTACTATACCACCTGGTGTATGGTGGTTACTATACCAATTGGTGTATGGTGGTCACTATACCAACTGGTGCATGGTGGTCACTATACCAATTAGTGTATGCTGGTTACACTACCATCTGGTGTATGGTGGTTACTATACCACCTGGTGTATGGTGGTTACTATACCAACTGCTGTGTGGTGGTCACTATACCAGCTAGTGTATGGTGGTGTGTGGTGGTCACTATACCATCTACTGTATAGTGGTTACTATATCACCTGGTGTATGCTGGTTACACTACCATCTGGTGTATGGTGGATACTATACCACCTGGTGTATGGTGATTACTATACCAACTGGTGTGTGGTGGTCACTATACCAGCTAGTGTATGGTGGTTACTATACCAGCTGCTGTGTGGTGGACATTATACCATCTGGTGTATTGTGGTCAATATACCAACTGGTGTATGGTGGTCACTATACCAACTGGTCTATGATGGACACTATACCAACATGTATATAGTGGTCACTATACCAGCTGGTGTATGGTGGACACTATACCAACTTGTGTATAGTGGTCACTATACCATCTGGTGAATGGTGGACACTTTACCAACTGGTGTATAATGGTCACTATACCAACTGGTGTATAATGGTTACTATACCAACTGGTATATGATGATCCATATACCAACTGGAGTATGGTGGTCATTATGCCAGCTGGTGAATGATGGTCACCATACAAACTGGTGTATGGTGGACACTATACCACCTGGTGTATAGTTGACACTATAGCAACTAGTGTATGATGGACTCTATACCAACTGGTGTATGGTGGTCACTATTTTATCTGGTATATTGTGGTCACTATACCACCTGGTGTATTGTGGTTACTATACCAACTGATGTTTGGTGGTCACTATACCAACTGGTGTATTGTGGTCACTATACCATCTGGTGTATTGTGGTCACTATACCACCTGGTGTATTTGGTCACTATACCATTTGGTATATAATGGTCACTGTACCAACTGCTGTATGGTGGACACTATAGTAACTGGTGTGTGACTGACACTATACCAACTGGTGTATGATGGTCACTATAATACCTGGTGTATGGTGGTCACTATATCAACTGGTGTACAGTGGTCACTATAATACCTGGTGTATTTTGGTCACTATACCAACTTGTGTATAGAGGTAACTATACCAACTGGTGTATGGTGTACACTATACCAATTGGTGTATGGTGGACACTATACTATCTGCTGTATAATGGTTACTATATCACTTGGTGTATTATGGTTACACTACCATCTGGTGTATGGTGGTTACTATACCACCTGGTGTATGGTGGTTACTATACCATCTGGTGTATTGTGGTCACTATACCAACTGGTGTATGGTGGTCACTATACCAACTGGTGTATGATGGACACTATACCAACTGGTGTATGGTGGTCACTATACCCACTGGTGTATTGTTGTTACTATACCAACATGTATATAGTGGTCACTATACCAGCTGGTGTATGGTGGACACTATTCCAACTGGTATATGGCTGTTACTATACCAACTTGTGTATATTGGTCACTATACCAGCTGGTGTATGGTGGACACTATACCAACTGGTATATGGTGGTCACTATACCAACTGGATTATAATGATCACTATACAAACTGGTGTATGGTGGTCACTATACCAATTGGTGTATGGTGGTCACTATACCAACTGGTGTATAGTGGTCACTATACAAACTGGTGCATCTTGGTCACTATACCACCTGGTATATGGTGGTCACTATACCATCTGATGTATGGTGGACACTATAGCAACTAGTGTATGATGGACACTATACCAACTGGTGTATGGTGGTCACTACTCCATCTGGTGTTTTGTGGTCACTATACCACCTGGTGTATTGTGGTCACTATACCAACTGATGTATTGTGGTCACTATACCAACTGATGTATGGTGGTCACTATACCAACTGGTGTATTGTGGTCACTATACCATCTGGTGTATTGTGGTCACTATACCAACTGGTGTATTTGGTCACTATACCAAGTGGTGTGTGACTGACACTATACCAATTGGTGTATGATGGTCACCATACCATCTGGTGTATGGTGGTCACTATAATACCTGGTGTATGGTGGTCACTATACCATCTGGTGTATGTTGGTCACTATACCAACTGGTGTATGGTGGTCACTATTCCATCTGGTGTATTTTGGTCACTATACCAACTGGTATATAGTGGTCACACTACCAACTGGTGTATGGTGGACACTATAGTAACTGGTGTGTGATTGACACTATACCAATTGGTATATGATGGACACTATACCATCTGGTGTATGGTGTTCACTATGCCAACTGGTGTATGATGGTCACTATAATACCTGGTGTATGGTGGTCACTATACCAACTGTTGTATGATGGTCACTATACCAACTGGTGTATGGTGGTCACTATTCCTTCTGGTGTAATGTGGTCACTATACCAACTGGTGTGTGGTTGTCACAATAATACCTGGTGTATGGTGGTCAATATACCAACTGGTGTATGGTGGTCACTATACCATCTGGTGTATAGTGGTCTATATTCCATCTGGTGTATGGTGGTCACTATTCCATCTGGTGTATGGTGGTCACTATACCACATGGTGTATGGTAGTCACTATACCAACTGGTGTATAGTGGTCACTTTACGAACTGGTGTATAGTGGTCACTATACCATCTGGTGTATGGTGGTCACTATACCATTTGGTGTATGTTGGTCACTATACCAACTTGTGTATAGGGGTAACTATACCAACTGGTGTATGGTGGACACTATACCAACTGGTGTATGGTGCACACTATACCAACTGGGGTATGGTGGTCACTATATCAACTGGTGTATAATGATCACAAGACCAACTGGTGTAGGGTGATCACTATATCAACTGGTGCATGGTGGTCACTATACCAATTGGTGTATGGTGCTCACTATACCAACTGGTGTATGGTGGTCACTATACGAAATAGTGTATTGTGGTTACTATACCAAATGGTGTATGTTGGTTACTATACCAACTGGTGTATGGTGGTCACTATACCAACTGGTGTATTGTGGTCACTATACCAACTAGTGTATGGTGGTTACTATACCAACTGGTGTATGGTGGACACTATACCATCTACTGTATACTGGTTACTATATCACCTGGTGTATGCTGGTTACACTACCATCTGGTGTATGGTGGTTACTATACCACCTGGTGTATGGTGGTTACTATACCAACTTGTGTGTGGTGGTCACTATACCAGCTAGTGTATGGTGGTTACTATACCAGCTGGTGTGTGGTGGACATTATACCATCTGGTGTATTGTGGTCACTATACCAACTGGTGTATGGTGGTCGCTATACCAACTGGTGTATGGTGGACACTATACCAACTTGTGTATAGTGGTCACTATACCATCTGGTGAATGGTGGACACTTTACCACTTGGTGTATGTTGGTCACTATACCAACTGGTGTATAATGGTTACTATACCAACTGGTATATGATGGTCCATATACCAACTGGAGTATGGTGGTCATTATGCCAGCTGGTGAATGATGGTCACCATACAAACTGGTGTATGGTGGACACTATACCACCTGGTGTATTGTTGACACTATAGCAACTAGTGTATGATGGACACTATACCAACTGGTGTATGGTGGTCACTATTTTATCTGGTATATTGTGGTCACTATACCACCTGGTGTATTGTGGTCACTATACCAACTGATGTATGGTGGTCACTATACCAACTGGTGTATTGTGGTCACTATACCATCTGGTGTATTGTGGTCACTATACCATTTGGTATATAATGGTCACTGTACCAACTGGTGTATGGTGGTCACTATAATACCTGGTGTATGGTGGTCACTATATCAACTGGTGTACGGTGGTCACTATAATACCTAGTGTATGGTGGTCACTATATCAACTGGTGTATGGTGGTCACTATACCAACTGGTGTATGGTGGTCACAATACCATCTGGTGTATGGTGGTCACAATACCATCTGGTTTATGGTAGTCACTATACCAACTGGTATATGGTGGTCACTTTACGAACTGGTGTATAGTGGTCACTATACCATCTGGTGTATGGTGGTCACTATACCACTTGGTGTATGTTGGTCACTATACCATTTGGTATATAATGGTCACTGTACCAACTGGTGTATGGTGGTCACTATAATACCTAGTGTATGGTGGTCACTATATCAACTGGTGTATGGTGGTCACTATACCAACTGGTGAATGTTGGTCACTATACCACCTGGTATATGGTGGTCACTATACCATCTGATGTATGGTGGACACTATACCAACTGGTGTATAATGGTCACTATACCAACTGGTATATGATGATCCCTATACCAACTGGAGTATGGTGGCCATTATGCCAGCTGGTGAATGATGGTCACCATACCAACTGGTGTATGGTGGACACTATACCATCTGGTGTATAGTGGACACTATTGCAACTAGTGTATGATGGACACTATTCCAACTGGTGTATGGTGGTCACTACTCCATCTGGTGTTTTGTGGTCACTATACCACCTGGTGTATTGTGGGCACTATACCAACTGATGTATTGTGGTCACTATACAAACTGATGTATGGTGGTCATTATACCAACTGGTGGATTGTGGTCACTATACCATCTGGTGTATGGTGGTCACTATACCACCTGGTATATTGTGGTCACTATACCAACTGATGTATTGTGGTCACTATACCATCTGGTGTATTAAGGTCACTATACAACCTGGCGTATTTGGTCACTATACCAAGTGGTGTGTGACTGACAGTATACCAACTAATGTATGATGGTCACTATACCATCTGGTGTATGGTGGTCACTATACCAACTGGTGTATGATGGACACTATACCAACATGTATATAGTGGTCACTATACCAGCTGGTGTATGGTGGACACTATTCCAACTGGTATATAGCTCTTACTATACCAACTTGTGTATAGTGGTCACTATACCAGCTGGTGTATGGTGGACACTATACCAACTTGTGTATAGTGGTCACTATACCATCTGGTGAATGGTGGACACTTTACCACTTGGTGTATGTTGGTCACTATACCAACTGGTGTATAATGGTTACTATACCAACTGGTATATGATGGTCCATATACCAACTGGAGTATGGTGGTCATTATGCCAGCTGGTGAATGATGGTCACCATACAAACTGGTGTATGGTGGACACTATACCACCTGGTGTATTGTTGACACTATAGCAACTAGTGTATGATGGACACTATACCAACTGGTGTATGGTGGTCACTATTTTATCTGGTATATTGTGGTCACTATACCACCTGGTGTATTGTGGTCACTATACCAACTGATGTATGGTGGTCACTATACCAACTGGTGTATTGTGGTCACTATACCATCTGGTGTATTGTGGTCACTATACCATTTGGTATATAATGGTCACTGTACCAACTGGTGTATGGTGGTCACTATAATACCTGGTGTATGGTGGTCACTATATCAACTGGTGTACGGTGGTCACTATAATACATAGTGTATGGTGGTCACTATATCAACTGGTGTATGGTGGTCACTATACCAACTGGTGTATGGTGGTCACAATACCATCTGGTGTATGGTGGTCACAATACCATCTGGTTTATGGTAGTCACTATACCAACTGGTATATGGTGGTCACTTTACGAACTGGTGTATAGTGGTCACTATACCATCTGGTGTATTGTGGTCACTATACCACTTGGTGTATGTTGGTCACTATACCATTTGGTATATAATGGTCACTGTACCAACTGGTGTATGGTGGTCACTATAATACCTAGTGTATGGTGGTCACTATATCAACTGGTGTATGGTGGTCACTATACCAACTGGTGAATGTTGGTCACTATACCACCTGGTATATGGTGGTCACTATACCATCTGATGTATGGTGGACACTATACCAACTGGTGTATAATGGTCACTATACCAACTGGTATATGATGATCCCTATACCAACTGGAGTATGGTGGCCATTATGCCAGCTGGTGAATGATGGTCACCATACCAACTGGTGTATGGTGGACACTATACCATCTGGTGTATAGTGGACACTATTGCAACTAGTGTATGATGGACACTATTCCAACTGGTGTATGGTGGTCACTACTCCATCTGGTGTTTTGTGGTCACTATACCACCTGGTGTATTGTGGGCACTATACCAACTGATGTATTGTGGTCACTATACAAACTGATGTATGGTGGTCATTATACCAACTGGTGGATTGTGGTCACTATACCATCTGGTGTATGGTGGTCACTATACCACCTGGTATATTGTGGTCACTATACCAACTGATGTATTGTGGTCACTATACCATCTTGTGTATTAAGGTCACTATACAACCTGGCGTATTTGGTCACTATACCAAGTGGTGTGTGACTGACAGTATACCAACTAATGTATGATGATCACTATACCATCTGGTGTATGGTGGTCACTATACCAACTGGTGTATGGTGGTCACTATAATACCTGGTGTATTGTGGTCACTATACCAACTGGTGTATGATGGTCACTATTCTATCTGGTGCATTTTGGTCACTATACCAACTGGTGTGTGATTGACACAATACCAATTGGTGTATGATGGGCACTATACCATCTAGTGTATGGTGGTCACTATACCAACTGGTGTATTGTGGTCAATATAATACCTGGTGTATGGTGGTCACTATACCAACTGGTGTATTGTGGTCACTATACCATTTGGTATATAATGGTCACTGTACCAACTTGTGTATAGTGGTCACTATACCAGCTGGTGTATGGTGGACACTATAGCAACTTGTGTCTAGTGGTCACTATACCATCTGGTGAATGGTGGACACTTTACCACTTGGTGTATGTTGGTCACTATACCAACTGGTGTATAATGGTTACTATACCAACTGGTATATGATGATCCATATACCAACTGGAGTATGGTGGTCATTATGCCAGCTAGTGAATGATGGTCACCATACAAACTGGTGTATGGTGGACACTATACCACCTGGTGTATTGTTGACACTATAGCAACTAGTGTATGATGGACACTATACCAACTGGTGTATGGTGGTCACTATTTTATCTGGTATATTGTGGTCACTATACCACCTGGTGTATTGTGGTCACTATACCATTTGGTATATAATGGTCACTGTACCAACTGGTGTATGGTGGTCACTATAATACCTAGTGTATGGTGGTCACTATATCAACTGGTGTATGGAGGTCACTATACCAACTGGTGTATGGTGGTCACAATACCATCTGGTGTATGGTGGTCACTATACCACATAGTGTATGGTAGTCACTATACCAACTGGTATATGGTGGTCACTTTACGAACTAGTGTATCGTGGTCACTATACCATCTGGTGTATGTTGGTCACTATACCAACTTGTGTATAGAGGTAACTATACCAACTGGTGTATGGTGGACACTATACCAATTGGTGTATGGTGGACACTATACTATCTGCTGTATAGTGGTTACTATATCACTTGGTGTATGCTGCTTACACTACCATCTGGTGTATGGTGGTTACTATACCACCTGGTGTATGGTGGTTACTATTCCAGCTGGTGTGTGGTGGACATTATACCATCTGGTGTATTGTGGTCACTATACCAACTGGTGTATGGTGGTCACTATACCAACTGGTGTATGATGGACACTATACCAACTGGTATATGGTGGTCACTATACAAACTGGTGTATGGTGGTCACTATACCAATTGGTGTATGGTGGTCACTATACCAACTGGTGTAGAGTGTTCACTATACCAACTAGTGTATGTTGGTCACTATACCACCTGGTATATGGTGGTCACTATACCATCTGATGTATGGTGGACACTATACCAACTGGTGTATAATGGTCACTATACCAACTGGTATATGATGATCCCTATACCAACTGGAGTATGGTGGCCATTATGCCAGCTGGTGAATGATGGTCACCATACCAACTGGTGTATGGTGGACACTATACCATCTGGTGTATAGTGGACACTATTGCAACTAGTGTATGATGGACACTATTCCAACTGGTGTATGGTGGTCACTACTCCATCTGGTGTTTTGTGGTCACTATACCACCTGGTGTATTGTGGGCACTATACCAACTGATGTATTGTGGTCACTATACCAATTGATGTATGGTGGTCATTATACCAACTGGTGGATTGTGGTCACTATACCATCTGGTGTATGGTGGTCACTATACCACCTGGTGTATTGTGGTCACTATACCAACTGATGTATTGTGGTCACTATACCATCTGGTGTATTAAGGTCACTCTACCACCTGGCGTATATGGTCACTATACCGAGTGGTGTGTGACTGACACTATACCAACTAATGTATGATGGTCACTATACCATCTGGTGTATGGTGGTCACTATACCAACTGGTGTATGGTGGTCACTATAATACCTGGTGTATTGTGGTCACTATACCAACTGGTGTATGGTGGACACTATACCAACTGGTGTATGGTGGTCACTATAAAAACTGGTGTATGATGGACATTATACCAACTGATGTATGGTGGTCACTATAACAATTGGTGTAGGGTGTTCACTATACCAACTGGTGTATGGTGGACACTATACCAACTGGTTTATGGTGGTCTCCATACAAACTGGTGTATGGTGGTCACTATACAAACTGGAGTTTTTGTCACCATACCAACTGATGTATGGTGGTCACTATACCAACTGGTATATGTTGGTCACTATACCAACTGGTGTATGTTGGTCACTATACCAACTGGTGTAGAATGGTCACTATACCAACTGGTATATGATGATCCCTATACCAACTGGAGTATGGTGGCCATTATGCCAGCTGGTGAATGATGGTCACCATACCAACTGGTGTATGGTGGACACTATACCATCTGGTGTATAGTGGACACTATTGCAACTAGTGTATGATGGACACTATTCCAACTGGTGTATGGTGGTCACTATACCACCTGGTGTATTGTGGGCACTATACCAACTGATGTATTGTGGTCACTATACCAACTGATGTATGGTGGGTCAATATACCAACT
This sequence comes from Procambarus clarkii, assembly GCF_040958095.1. NCBI lineage: Eukaryota > Metazoa > Arthropoda > Malacostraca > Decapoda > Cambaridae > Procambarus > Procambarus clarkii. Next base: position 2,593,595 of record NC_091220.1, read on the forward strand.
GGTGGATTGTGGTCACTATACCATCTGGTGTATGGTGGTCACTATACCACCTGGTGTATTGTGGTCACTATACCAACTGATGTATTGTGGTCACTATACCATCTGGTGTATTAAGGTCACTCTACCACCTGGCGTATATGGTCACTATACCGAGTGGTGTGTGACTGACACTATACCAACTAATGTATGATGGTCACTATACCATCTGGTGTATGGTGGTCACTATACCAACTGGTGTATGGTGGTCACTATAACACCTGGTGTATTGTGGTCACTATACCAACTGGTGTATGGTGGACACTATACCAACTGGTGTATGGTGGTCACTATAAAAACTGGTGTATGATGGACATTATACCAACTGATGTATGGTGGTCACTATAACAATTGGTGTAGGGTGTTCACTATACCAACTGGTGTATGGTGGACACTATACCAACTGGTTTATGGTGGTCTCCATACAAACTGGTGTATGGTGGTCACTATACAAACTGGAGTTTTTGTCACCATACCAACTGATGTATGGTGGTCACTATACCAACTGGTATATGTTGTTCACTATACCAACTGGTGTATGTTGGTCACTATACCAACTGGTGTAAGGTGGTCACTATACCAACTGGTGTATAGTCACTATACTAACTGGTGTATGGTGGAATTTATACCAACTTGTGTATGATGGTCACTAAACCAACTAGTGTATGGTGGACACTATACCAACTGGTGTATAATTGTTACTATACCAACTGGTGTATGATGGTCACTATACCAACTCGTGTATGGTGGTCACTATACCAATTAATGTAAGGTGGTCACTATACCAATTGGTGTATGGTGGTCACTATAACAGCTGGTGTATGGTGGACACTATACCGACTGGTTTATGGTGGTCTCTATTCAAACTGGTGTATGGTGGTCACTATAACAACTGGTGTATGGTGGTCACTATACCAACTGGTGTATGGTGGACACTATAGTAACTGGTGAATGGCGATCACTATACCAACTGATGTATGGTGATCACTATACCAACAGGTGTATGCAGGTCACAATACCAACTAGTGTATGTTGGTCACTATACCAACTGGTGTATCTTGGTCACTATACAAACTGGTGTATGGTGGTCACTATACCAACCGGTGTATGGTGGTCACTATACCAAAATGGTGTGTGTTGCTCACTATACCAACTTGTGTATAGTGGTCACTATACCAACTTGTGTATGGTGGTCACTATACCAACTGGTGTATTGTGGTCATTTTACCAACTGGTGTATGGTGGTCACTATACAAACTGGTGTATGGTGGTCACTATACCAAAATGGTGTATGTTGCTCACTATACCAACTTGTGTATGGTGGACATTATATTAACTGGTGTAAGGTGGTCACTATACCAACTTGAGTATGGTGGTCACTATACCAACTGGTGTATAATGGTCGTTATACCAATTGGTGTATGGTGGTCACTATGCCAACTGGTGTATAGTGGTCACTATACCAACTGGTGTATTGTCGACACTATTCCACCTGGTGTATAGTGGAGACAATAGTAAATAGTGTATGATGGACACTATACCAACTGGTGTATGGTGGTCACTATACCAACTGGTGTATGGTGGACACTATACAACTGGTGTATAGTGGACACTATACCAACTGGAGTATGGTGGACAGTATGCCAACTGGTGTATGGCGGTCACTATACCAACTGGTGTATGGTGATCACAATAAGAATTGGTGTATGGTGAACACTACCAACTGGTGTATTGTGGACACTATACCAACTGGAGTATGGTGGACATTATACCAACTGGTGTATGGTGGTCACTATTCCAACTGGTGTATGGTGGTCATTATTAATACTGGTGTATGGTGGTCACTATACCCACTGGTGTATATTGATCACTCTAAGAATTGGTGCATTTTGGTCTCTATACCAACTGGTGTATGGTGGACACTATACCAACTGGTGTATGGTGGTCGCCATACTAACTGGTGTATGGTGATCATTATATCAACTGGTGTATGGTGGTAACTATACCAACTGGTGCATGGTCGACACTATACCACGTGGTGTATAGTGGACACTATAGCAACTAGTGTATGATGGACACTATTCCAACTGGTGTATGGTGATCACTATACCAACTGGTGCATGGTGGTTACTATGTCTACTGGAGAATATTGGTCACTATACCAACTGGTGTATATTGTACATTATACCACCTGGTGTATAGTGGACACTGTAGCAACTGGTGTATGATGGACACTATTCGAACTGGTGTATGGTGGTCACTATACCAAATACTGTATGGTGGACAGTATGTCAACTGATGTATGGTGGTCACTATACCAACTGGTATATGGTGATCACTATGAGAAATTGTGTATTATGGATACTATACCAACTGGTGTATTGTGGACACTATACCAACTGGTGTATGGTGGATACTATACCAACTGGTGTATGGTGGTCACTATTCCAACTGGTGTATGGTGGTCACAATTCAAACTGGTGTATGGTGGTCATTATACCAAATGGTGTATGGTGATCACTAAGAATTGGTACATGGTGGTCACTATACCACCTGGTGTATGGTGATCACTATACTACCTGGTGTATGGTGATCACTATACGAATTGGTGTATGGTGGACACAAGAACATCTGGTGTATGGTGGTCACTATACCAATTGGTGTATGGTGGTCACTATACCAACTGGTGTATGTTGGTCACTATACCAACTGGTGTATGGTGGTCACTATTCCAACTAGTGTAGGGTGGACACTATACCAAATGGTGTATGGTGGACACTATACCAACTGGCGTATGGTGGTCACTATACCAACTGGTGTATGGTGGTCACTATATCAATTAATGTATGGTGGACACTATGCCAACTGGTGTATGGTGGACACTATACCAACTGGTGTATGATGGACACTATACCAACTTGTGTATGGTGGTCACTATACCAACTTGTGTATGGTGGAGACTGTACCAACAGGTGTATGGTGGACACTATACTAACTTGTATATGGTGGTCACTATACCAACTGGTGTATGGTGGAGACTGTACCAACTGGTGTATGGTGTACACTATACCAACTGGTGTTTGGTTGTCACTATACCAACTGGTATATTGTGGACACTATACCAACAGGTGTATAGTAGTCACTATACCAACTGGTGTATGGTGGTCACAATACCAACTGGTGTATTATGGTCACTATACCAACTGGTGTATGGTGGTCACTATACCAACTGGTGTATGGTGTACATTAAACCAACTGGTGTATGGTGTTCACTTTACTAAGTGGTGTATGGTGGTCACTATACCAATTGGCATATGGTGGTCACTTTACCTAGGGTGTATGGTGGTCACTATACCTACTGGTGTATGGTTGTCACTATACCAACTGGTGTATCGTGGTCACTATACCAACTGGTGTATGGTTGTCACTATATCAACTGGTGTATAGTGGTCACTATACCAACTGATGTATGGTGGTCACTATACCAACTGGTGTATGTTGGTCACTATACCAACTAGAGTATGGTGGACACTATACCAACTGGTGTATAATGGTCACTATACCAACTGGAAATATAATGGTCACTATACCAACTGGTGTACAATGGTCACTATACCAACTGGTGTATGGTGGACACTATACGAACTGGTGTATGGTGGTCACTATTTCAACAGGTGTATAATGGTCACTATACCAACTGGTGTATAATGGTCACTATACCAACTGGTGTATGGTGGACACTATACTACTGGTGTATAATGATCACTATACCAACTTGTGTATAATGGTCGTTTTACCAACTAGTGTATGGTGGTCACTCTACCACCTTTTGTTTAGTGGACACTATAGCAAATGGTGTATGATGGACACTACCAACTGGTGTATTGTGGTCACTATACCAACTGGTGTATGGTGGTCACTATACCAACTGGTGTATGGTGGTCACTATACAACTGGTGTATAGTGGACACTATACCAACTGGAGTATGGTGGACAGTATGCCAACTGGTGTATGGTGGTCACTATACAAACTGGTGTATGGTGATCACTATAAGAATTGGTGTATAGTGGACACTATACCAACTGATGTATAGTGGACACTATACCAACTGGTGTATGGTGGTCACTATACCAACTGGTGTATCGTGGTCACTATTCCAACTGGTGTATGGTGGTCATTATACCTACTGGTGTATGGTGGTCACTATACCCACTGGTGTTTGGTGATCACTATAAGAATTGGTGCATGGTGGTCACTATACCAACTGTAGTATGGTGGACACTATATCAACAGGTGTATGGTGGTCGCCATACTAACTGGTGTATGGTGATCATTATATCTACTGGTGTATGGTGGTTACTATACCAACTGGTGTATGTTGGTCACTATACCACCTGGTGTATGGTGATCACTATAAGAATTGGTGTATGGTGGACACTATAACAACTGGTGTATAGTGGTCACTATACCAACTGGTGTATGGTGGACAATATACAACTGGTGTATAGTGGACACTATACCAACTGCTGCATGGAGGACAGTATGTCAACTGATGTATGGGGGTCACTCTACCAACTGGTATATGGTGGTCACTATGAGAATTTGTGTATGGTGGACACTATACCAACTGGTGTATTGTGGTCACAATTCAAACTGGTGTATGGTGGTCACTATACCAACTGGTGTATAATGATCATTAAGAATTGGTGCATGGTGGTCACTATACCAACAGGTGTATGGTGGTTGCTATACCAACTGGTGTATGGTGATCATTATACCAACTGGTGTATGGTGGTTACTATACCAACTGGTGTATGTTGGTCACTATACCACCTGGTGTATGGTGATCACTATAAGAATTGGTGTATGATGGACACTATAACAACTGGTATATAGTGGTCACTATACCAACTGGTGTATGGTGGTCACTATACTAACTGGTGTATGTTGGTCACTATACCACCTTGTGTATGGTGGTCACTATTCCAACTAGTGTAGGGAGGATACTATACCAACTGGTGTATGGTGGACACTATACCAACTGTTGTATGGTGGTCACTAAACCAACTGGTGTATGGTGGTCACTATATCAATTGGTGTATGGTGGACACTATACCAACTGGTGTATGGTGGACACTATACCAACTGGTGTATGGTGGACACTATACCAACTTGTGTATGTTGGTCACGATACCAACTGGTGTATGGTGGTCACTATACCAACTGGTGTATGGTGGTCACTATACCAACTGGTATATGGTGGTCACTATGCAAACTGGTGTATGTTGGTCACTATACTACCTGGTGTATGGTGGTCACTATACCAATTGGTGTATGGTGGTCACTATACCAACTTGTGTATGGTGGTCACTATACCAACTGGTTTATGTTGGTCACTATACTACCTGGTGTATGGTGGTCACTATACCAACTGGTGTATGGTGATCACTATAAGAATTGGTGTATGGTGGACACTATACTAACTGGTGTATGGTGGTTGCTATACCAACTGGTGTATTGTGATCATTATACCAACTGGTGTATGGAGGTTACTATACCAACTGGTGTATGTTGGTCACTATACCACCTGGTGTATGGTGATAACTATCAGAATTGGTGTATGGTGGACACTATAACAACTGGTGTATGGTGGTCACTATGCCACCTGGTGTATGGTGGTCACTATACCAACTGGTGTATGGTTGACACTATACCAACTGGTGTATGGTGGTCACTATATAAACTGGTGTATGATGGACATTATACCAACTGGTGTATGGTGGTTACTATAACAATTGGTGTATGGTGGTCACTATGCCAACTGGTGTATGGTGGTCACTATACCAACTGGTGTATGGTGGACACTATACCAACTGGTTTATGGTGGTCTCCATACAAACTGGTGTATGGTGGTCACTATACCAACTGGTGTATGGTGGTCACTATACCAGCTGGTGTATGGTGGACACTATACCGACTGGTTTATGGTGGTCTTTATACAAACTGGTGTATGGTAGTCACTTTAACGACTGGTGTATTGTGGTCACTATACCAACTGATGTATGGTGATCACTATACCAACTGGTGTATGCAGGTCACAATACCAACTGGTGTATGTTGTCACTATACTAACTGGTGTATTTTGGTCACTATACCAACTGGTGTATGGTGGACACTATACCAACTGGTGTATAGTGGACACTATACCAACTGGAGTATGGTGGACAGTATGCCAACTGGTGTATAATGGCCACTATACCAACTGATGTATGGTGATCACTAAGAATTGGTGTATGGCGGACACTATCAACTGGTGTATTTTGGACACTATACCAACTGGTGTATAGTGATCATTTTATCTACTGCTGTATGGTGGTTACTATACCAACTGTTGTATGTTGGTCACTATACCACCTGGCGTATGGTGATCACTATAAGAATTGGTGTATGGTGGACACTATAACAACTGGTGTATAATGTGGTCACTATACCAACTGGTGTATGGTGGTCATTATGCCAACTGGTGCATGGTGGTCACTATACGAACTGGTGCATGGTCGACACTATACCACTTGGTGTATAGTGGACACTATAGCAACTAGTGTATGATGGGCACTATACCAACTGGTGTATGGTGGTCACTATGTCAACTGGAGAATATTGGTCATATACCAACTGGTGTATAGTGTACATTAAACCACCTGGTGTATAGTGGACACTATAGCAACTGGTGTATGTTGGACACTACCAACTGGTGTATGGTGGTCACTATACCAACTGGTGTATGGTGGACAATATACAACTGGTGTATAGTGGACACTATACCAACTGCTGTATGGTGGACAGTATGTCAACTGATGTATGGTGATCACTATACCAACTGGTGTATGGTGGTCACTATGAGAATTTGTGTATGGTGGACACTATACCAACTGGTGTATTGTGGTCACAATTCAAACTGGTGTATGGTGGTCATTATACCAACTGGTGTATGGTGGTCACTACACCACCTGGTGTATGGTGATCACTATAAGAATTGGTGTATATCGGACACTATAACAACTGGTATATGGTGGTCACTATACCAATTGGTGTATGGTGGTCACCATACTAACTGGTGTATGGTTGGTCACTATACCAACTGGTGTATGGTGGTCACTATACCACCTGGTGTATGGTGGTCACTATTCCAACTAGTGTAGGGTGGACACTATACCATCTGGTGTATGGTGGACACTATACCAACTGGTGTATGGTGGTCACTATACTAACTGGTGTATGGTGGTCACTATATGAATTGGTGTATGGTGGACACTATACCAACTGGTGTATGGTGGACACTATACCAACTGGTGTATGGTGGACACTATACCAACTGGTGTATGTTGGACACTATACCAACTTGTGTATGGTGGTCACTATACCAACTGGTGTATGGTGGTCACTATACCAAATGGTGTATAGTGGTCACTATAACAACTTGTGTATAGTGGTCACTATACCAACTGGTTTATGTTGATCACTATACTACCTGGTGTATGGTGGTCACTATACCAATTGGTGTATGGTGGACACTATACCAACTGGTGTATGTTGGACACTATACCAACTTGTGTATGGTGGTCACTATACCAACTGGTGTATGGTGGTCACTATACCAACTGGTGTATGGTGGTCACTATACCAATTGGTGTATAGTGGTCACTATAACAACTTGTGTATAGTGGTCACTATACCAACTGGTTTATGTTGATCACTATACTACCTGGTGTATGGTGGACACTATACCAACTGGTGTATGATCTATCTTGAGAGGTTATCTTTAGATGATATCGGGGCTTTAGTGTCCCCTCGGTCCGGTCCTTGACCAGGCCTCAAACTCCAGGAAGCAGCCCGTGACAGCTGACTAACTCCCAGACAATTTACTGCTAGGTAACAGGAGCATCAGGGTGAAAGAAACTCTGCCCATCGTTTCTTGCCGGCGCCCGGGATCGATCCCGGGACCACAGGATCACTCGCCCAATGTTCTCTCCACTCAGCCGCCGGTTCCCTTTAATCTAGTATGATGATCACTATACCAGCTAGTGTATAATGTTTCTATACCAGCTAGTGTATGGTTGACACTTTACCAACTGGTATAAGGTGGTCACTATACCAACTGGTGTATGGTGGACACTATACTAACTGGTATATGGTGGTCACTATACCAACTGGTGTATGGTGGAGACTGTACCAACTGGTGTATGGTTGTCACTATACCAACTGGTGCATTGTGGACACTATACGAACTGGTGTATGGTGGTCACTATACCAACTGGTGTATGGTGGTCACTATACCAATTAGCATATGGTGGTCACTATACTAAGTGGTGTATGGTTGTCACTATACTAACTGGTGTATGGTGGTCACTATTCCAACTGGTGTATGGTGGTCACTTTACCGAGTGGTGTATGGTGGTCACTATACCTACTGGTGTATGGTTGTCACTATACCAACTGGTGTATGGTGGTCACTATACCAACTGGTGTATGGTTGTCACTATATCAACTGGTGTATAGTGGTCACTATACCAACTGATGTTATCTTGAGGTTATCTTGAGATGATTTCGGGGCCGGTCCTCGACCAGGCCTCCACCCCCAGGAAGCAGCCTGTGACAGCTGACTAACTCCCAGGTACCTATTTACTGCTAGGTAACAGGGGCATTCAGGGTGAAAGAAACTTTGCCCATTTGTTTCTGCCTCGTACGGGAATCGAAACCGCGCCACAGAATTACGAGTCCTGCGCGCTATCCACCAGGCTACGAGGCTCCTTTATGTATGGTGGTCACTATACCAACTGGTGTATGTTGGTCACTATACCAACTGGTTTATGGTGGTTACTATACCTGCTGGTGTATGGTGGTCACTCTACCAACTGGGTGCCTCAGCACAACAGATGTCCTGGTGAACTTGGAGGTCTATATTCGTACTGCTTTTGCTGCGAAGACCTCCGTTGTTGCCGTCCTTTTTGACCTGGAAAAGGCTTACGACACCACTTGGCGATATCATATTCTATCCCAGCTTCATTCTTTTGGCCTTCGTGGTCATCTCCGTCTCTTTCTCCGCAGCTTGCTCTCTCGTCGTTCCTTTCGGGTGAGGCTTGGTACCGCTCTCTTTGCCTCTTTTCACAAATACGAAGGCGTGCCCCAGGGTAGTGTTCTGAGCACTACTCTTTTTCTGGTTGCTCTCAATCGTCTTCTTTCCTCTTTTCCTTCAGGCACCTTCTCCGCTCTCTATGTCGATGATCTTACCCTTTGCTGTCAGGGTGATGATTCGCCTCTCCTTCAACGCCGGCTTCAACTTGCGATAGATGCCGTGTCGTCTTGGGCCACCGATCATGGCTTCAAGTTCTCTACTACTAAGATTTGTGCCATGACTTTTACTCGGAAACGGGTCGTTCTTCGTCCCTCTTTGTCACTTTATGGTCATCCCCTTGATTACAAAGATTCCGCGAAGCTTTTGAGGTTATTCTTTGACACTCGTTTGTCTTGGTCTCCCCATATCTCTTACCTCCGCTTTGAGTGCTCTAAGGCCCTTACCCGCTTTTGGGTATTGTCCCATACTTCTTGGGGAGCGGATAGGTGCACTCTCCTTGCTTTACATTCCTCTCTCTTGTCCTGTCTAAGCTCGATTATGGTTGCCCTGCTTACTCGTCTGCTTCTCCTTCCACTCTTTGCCGTCTTGATGCTTTGCACCATACTGGGTTGCGCTTCAGTTCTGGTGCCTTTCGTTCGACTCCCGTCCTCAGCTTGTATGTTGACACTGGCTTCCTATCTCTCCAGGACCGCCGTGATCGCTATTGTCTTCGCTATCTTGCTCGGTCTTTGCAACATCCTTCCTCTCGCCTCTGTCGTGCTTTAACTTTTACCCCTCCTGCGGTTCCTGTTCCTCTTCACCACCTCCCTCTTTCTGTCCGGTTATCTCGCTTACAGGATTCTCTTTCCATTCGTATTTCTAATATTTCTCCTCGTGTAGTTCCTTCTTTGCCCCCGTGGAGAGTCCCGCTTCCGCAGTTTTGTACGTCCTTGACCCACGTCACTAAAGCTTTTACCCCTCCTACGGTTCTAAAACGCCTTTTCCTTGAGCACTTTTCTTCTCACTCCCACTCCGTTTCCGTCTTCACTGATGGGTCTAAGTCTGCGGACGGTGTTGGCTACTCTGTTGTTTTTCCAGATCACACTTATATGTGTCGCTTACCTCCGGAGGCTAGCATCTTGACAGCAGAGCTTTATGCTATTCTCTATGCTCTTCGTCTCCTGCTCTCTTGTTGTCAATCTTTCTTTGTAGTTGTTGTTGACTCTCGTAGTGCCCTCATGGCTCTCGGGTCCTTTAATCCGTTTCGTCCAGTGGTTGTCGAGATCCAGCGTTGGCTGTTTCTTGTTCACAGTAAATTTAACTCGGTTGAGTTTTTTTGGGTTCCCAGCCATATTGGTGTGTCTTTAAATGAGCGTGCGGATGCTGCCGCCAGGGAAGCTGTCCGCTTCTGTCCCATCTCTCGTAAAGGTATTCCTTATTCCGACTTTTACCCGGTTATCCATTCCTCCATCCTTACCCGTTGGCAGGCTTGTTGGTCGTCTGTTACTGGTAACAAATTACGTTCTCTTAAAAGTTGTGTGTCCTCGTGGCCGTCCTCCTACGACCATAACCGGCGATGGGAAACGACTCTGGCGAGGTTGCGTATTGGACATACTCGCTTAACTCATGGTCACTTGATGGAGCGCCGCCCTGCTCCTTATTGTCCTAATTGCATTGTCCTTATAGTCATTACAGTCGTGCTTATCCTTCTTAAATGTCCTGACTTCCAGGACGAGCATGTGCCTTGTTTTCCGACCTTCCCCCGCGGTCGCTTCTCTCGATAGTATTCTTCGTGACTCGGATACTTTTGATATCGTTCGCCTTATGCGTTTCTGTTCTCGTATTGGCATCCTTGGTGACGTTTAGCGCCCTCTGATTACCCCACGCATTTCATGGTGCTACATAGCCTTCCCGGTTTGGTGCCTTCTTGTTGATAATTAATTACTTACTATACCAACTGGTGTATAATGATCACTATACCAACTGGTGTATGATGGTCACTATACCAACTGGTGTATGATGGTCACTATACCAACTGGTGAATGGTGGACACTATACACACTGGTGTATGATGGCCACTATACCAACTGGTGAATGGTGGACACTATACCAACTGGTGTATGATGGCCACTATACCAACTGGTGTATGATGGTCACTATACCAACTGGTGAATGGTGGACACTATACCAACTGGTGTATGATGGCCACTATACCAACTGGTGTATGATGGTCACTATACCAACTGGTGTATGATGGTCACTATACCAACGGGTGAATGGTGGACACTATACCAACTGGTGAATGGACACTATACCAACTGGTGTATGGTGGACACTATACCAACTGGTGTATGTTGGTCACTATACCAACTGGTGAATGGACACTATACCAACTGGTGTATGGTAGTCACTATACCAATTGTTGCATGTTGCTCACTATACCAACTGATGTATAGTGGACACTATACCAACTAGTGTATGATGGTCACTTTACCAAGTGATGTATGGTGGTCACTATACCAATTAGTGTATGGTGGACACAATACCAACTGGTGTAAGGTGGACACTATGCCAACTAATGTATGGTGGACACTATACCAACAGGTGTATGTTGGACACTATGCCAACTGGTGTATGGTGGTCACTATACCAACTGTTGTTTGGTGGTCACTATTCCAACTGGTGTATGGTGGACACTATACCAACTGGTTTATGGTGGTCTCTATACAAACTGGTGTATGGTGGTCACTATACCAACTGGTGTATGGTGGTCACTATACCAACTGGTGTATGGTGGACACTAAAACAACAGGTGTATGGTGGACACTATGCTAACTTGTGTATGGTGATCACTATACCAACTGATGTACGATGATCACTATACCAACTGGTGTATGGTGGTCACTATACCAACTGGTGAATGGTGGACACTATACCAACTGGTGTATGGTGGACACTATATCAACTGGTGTATGGTGGACACTATACCAACTGGTGAATGGACACTATACCAACTGGTGTATGGTGGACACTATACCAACTGGTGTATGGTGGACCCTATACCAACTGGTGTATGATGAACACTATACCAACTGGTGTATGGTGGTCACTATACCAACTGGTGTATGTAGTTCACTATACCAACTGGTGTATGGTGGTCACTATACCAACTGGTGTATCGTGGTCACTATACCAACTGGTGTATGGTGGTCACTATAACAACTGGTGTATAGTGGACACTATACCAACTGGTGAATGGTGGAGACAATACCAACTGGTATATGATGGACACTATACCACTATACTAACTGGTGTATGGTGGTCACTATACCAACTGGTGTATAGTGGACACTATACCCACTGGTGTATGATGAACACTATACCACTATTCCAACTGGTGTATGGTGGTCACTATACCAACTGGTGTATGATAGACACTATAGCAACTGGTGTATGGTGGTCACTATACCAACTGGTGTATTGTGGTCACTATACCAACTGGTGTATGGTGGACACTATACCAACTGGTGTATGGTGGACACTATAGCAACTAGTTTGTGGTGGACACTATTCCATCTGGTGTATGGTGGACACTATACCAACTGGTGAATGGTGGACATTATACCAACTGGCGTATGGTGGTCACTATACCAACTGATGTATGGTGGTCACTATTCCAACTGGTGTATGGTGGACACTATACTAACTGGTGTATGGTGGATACTATACCATCTGGTGTATGGTGGACACTATACCAACTGGTGTATGGTGGTCACTATACCAACTGGTGTATGGTGGTCACTATACCAACTGGTGTATGGTGGACACTATTCCAACTGGTGTATGGTGGACCATATACTAACTGGTGTATGGTGGACACTATACCAACTGGTGTAAGGTGAACACTATACTAACTGGTGTATGGTGGTCACTATTCCAACTGGTGTATGGTGGACACTACGCCAACAGGTATATGGTGTTCACTATACCAACTGGTGTATGGTGGACACAATACCATACTGGTGTATGGTATAGTGGGTTGTGGACACTATACACTGTACTGGTGTATAGTGTCCACCATACACCAGTTGGTACACTGTCAGTTAGTATAGTGTTCACCATACACCAGTTGGACTAATGTATGGTGAACACTATACCAATTGGTGTATGGTGGTCACTATACCAACTGGTGTATGGTGGTCACTATACCAACTGGTGTATGGTGGTCACTATAACAACTGGTGTATGGTGGACACTATACACACTGGTGTATGGTTGAGACGATACCAACTGGTGTATGATGGACACTATACCACAATACTAACTGGTGTATGGTGGTCACTATACCAACTGGTGTATGATGGACACTATACCACTATACCAACTGGTGTATGGTGGTCACTATACCAACTAGTGTATGATGGACACTATAGCAACTGGTGTATGGTGGACAGTATACCAACTGGTGTATTGTGGACACTATACCACCCGGTGTATGGTGGACCCTATACCAACTGGTGAATGGTGGACACAATACCACCCGGTGTATGATGGACACTATACCAACTGGTGTATGGTGGACACTATACCACCCGGTGTATGATGGACACTATACCAACTGGTGTATGGTGGACACTATACCAACTGGTGTATGGTGGACACTATACCACCCGGTGTATGGTGGACCCTATACCAACTGGTGTATGGTGGACACAATACCACCCGGTGTATGATGGACACTATACCAACTGGTGTATGGTGGACACTATACCACCCGGTGTATGATGGACACTATACCAACTGGTGTATGGTGGACACTATACCAACTGGTGTATGGTGGACACTATACCAACTGGTGTATGGTGGACACTATACCAACTGGTGTATGGTGGACACTATACCACCCGGTGTATGGTGGACCCTATACCAACTGGTGTATGGTGGACACAATACCACCCGGTGTATGATGGACACTATACCAACTGGTGTATGGTGGACACTATACCACCGGGTGTATGATGGACACTATACCAACTGGTGTATGGTGGACACTATACCAACTGGTGTATGGTGGACACTATACCAACTGGTGTATGGTGGACACTATACCAACTGGTGTATGGTGGACACTATACCAACTGGTGTATGGTGGACACTATACCAACTGGTGTATGGTGGACACTATACTAACTGGTGTATGGCGGACACTATACCAACTGGTGTATGGTGGACACTATACCAACTGGTGTATGGTGGACACTATACCAACTGGTGTATGGTGGACACTATACCAACTGGTGTATGGTGGACACTATACTAACTGGTGTATGGTGAACACTATACTAACTGGTGTATGGTGGACACTATACTAACTGGTGTATGGTGGACACTATACTAACTGGTGTATGGTGGTCACTATACCAACTGGTGTATGGTGGTCACTATACCAACTGGTGTATGGTGGTCACTATGCCACCTGGTGTATGGTGGTCACTATACCAACTGGTGTATGGTGGTCACTATACCAACTGGTGTATGGTGGTCACTATACCAACTGGTGTATGGTGGACACTATACCAACTGGTGTATGGTGGACACTATACTAACTGGTGTATGGTGGTCACTATACTAACTGGTGTATGGTGGACACTATACCAACTGGTGTATGGTGGTCACTATACCAACTGGTGTATCGTGGTCACTATACCAACTGGTGTATGGTGGTCACTATAACAACTGGTGTATAGTGGACACTATACAAACTGGTGAATGGTGGAGACAATACCAACTGGTATATGATGGACACTATACCACTATACGAACTGGTGTATGGTGGTCACTATACCAACTGGTGTATAGTGGACACTATACCCACTGGTGTATGATGAACACTATACCACTATTCCAACTGGTGTATGGTGGTCACTATACCAACTAGTGTATGATAGACACTATAGCAACTGGTGTATGGTGGTCACTATACCAACTGGTGTATTGTGGTCACTATACCAACTGGTGTATGGTGGACACTATACCAACTGGTGTATAGTGGACACTATAGCAACTAGTTTGTGGTGGACACTATTCCATCTGGTGTATGTTGGACACTATACCAACTGGTGAATGGTGGACATTATACCAACTGGCGTATGGTGGTCACTATACCAACTGATGTATGGTGGTCACTATTCCAACTGGTGTATGGTGGACACTATACTAACTGGTGTATGGTGGATACTATACCATCTGGTGTATGGTGGACACTATACCAACTGGTGTATGGTGGTCACTATACCAACTGGTGTATGGTGGTCACTATACCAACTGGTGTATGGTGGACACTATTCCAACTGGTGTATGGTGGACCATATACTAACTGGTGTATGGTGGACACTATACCAACTGGTGTAAGGTGAACACTATACTAACTGGTGTATGGTGGTCACTATTCCAACTGGTGTATGGTGGACACTACGCCAACAGGTGTATGGTGTTCACTATACCAACTGGTGTATGGTGGACACAATACCATACTGGTGTATGGTATAGTGGGTTGTGGACACTATACACTGTACTGGTGTATAGTGTCCACCATACACCAGTTGGTACACTGTCAGTTAGTATAGTGTTCACCATACACCAGTTGGACTAATGTATGGTGAACACTATATCAATTGGTGTATGGTGGTCACTATACCAACTGGTGTATGGTGGTCACTATACCAACTGGTGTATGGTGGTCACTATAACAACTGGTGTATGGTGGACACTATACACACTGGTGTATGGTTGAGACGATACCAACTGGTGTATGATGGACACTATACCACAATACTAACTGGTGTATGGTGGTCACTATACCAACTGGTGTATGATGGACACTATACCACTATACCAACTGGTGTATGGTGGTCACTATACCAACTAGTGTATGATGGACACTATAGCAACTGGTGTATGGTGGACAGTATACCAACTGGTGTATTGTGGACACTATACCACCCGGTGTATGGTGGACCCTATACCAACTGGTGTATGGTGGACACAATACCACCCGGTGTATGATGGACACTATACCAACTGGTGTATGGTGGACACTATACCACCCGGTGTATGATGGACACTATACCAACTGGTGTATGGTGGACACTATACCAACTGGTGTATGGTGGACACTATACCACCCGGTGTATGGTGGACCCTATACCAACTGGTGTATGGTGGACACAATACCACCCGGTGTATGATGGACACTATACCAACTGGTGTATGGTGGACACTATACCACCCGGTGTATGATGGACACTATACCAACTGGTGTATGGTGGACACTATACCAACTGGTGTATGGTGGACACTATACCAACTGGTGTATGGTGGACACTATACCAACTGGTGTATGGTGGACACTATACCACCCGGTGTATGGTGGACCCTATACCAACTGGTGTATGGTGGACACAATACCACCCGGTGTATGATGGACACTATACCAACTGGTGTATGGTGGACACTATACCACCGGGTGTATGATGGACACTATACCAACTGGTGTATGGTGGACACTATACCAACTGGTGTATGGTGGACACTATACCAACTGGTGTATGGTGGACACTATACCAACTGGTGTATGGTGGACACTATACCAACTGGTGTATGGTGGACACTATACCAACTGGTGTATGGTGGACACTATACTAACTGGTGTATGGCGGACACTATACCAACTGGTGTATGGTGGACACTATACCAACTGGTGTATGGTGGACACTATACCAACTGGTGTATGGTGGACACTATACCAACTGGTGTATGGTGGACACTATACTAACTGGTGTATGGCGGACACTATACTAACTGGTGTATGGTGGACACTATACTAACTGGTGTATGGTGAACACTATACTAACTGGTGTATGGTGGACACTATACTAACTGGTGTATGGTGGACACTATACTAACTGGTGTATGGTGGTCACTATACCAACTGGTGTATGGTGGTCACTATACCAACTGGTGTATGGTGGTCACTATGCCACCTGGTGTATGGTGGTCACTATACCAACTGGTGTATGGTGGTCACTATACCAACTGGTGTATGGTGGTCACTATACCAACTGGTGTATGGTGGACACTATACCAACTGGTGTATGGTGGACACTATACTAACTGGTGTATGGTGGTCACTATACTAACTGGTGTATGGTGGACACTATACCAACTGGTGTATGGTGGTCACTATACCAACTGGTGTATCGTGGTCACTATACCAACTGGTGTATGGTGGTCACTATAACAACTGGTGTATAGTGGACACTATACCAACTGGTGAATGGTGGAGACAATACCAACTGGTATATGATGGACACTATACCACAAAACGAACTGGTGTATGGTGGTCACTATACCAACTGGTGTATAGTGGACACTATACCCACTGGTGTATGATGAACACTATACCACTATTCCAACTGGTGTATGGTGGTCACTATACCAACTGGTGTATGATAGACACTATAGCAACTGGTGTATGGTGGTCACTATACCAACTGGTGTATTGTGGTCACTATACCAACTGGTGTATGGTGGACACTATACCAACTGGTGTATAGTGGACACTATAGCAACTAGTTTGTGGTGGACACTATTCCATCTGGTGTATGTTGGACACTATACCAACTAGTGAATGGTGGACATTATACCAACTGGCGTATGGTGGTCACTATACCAACTGATGTATGGTGGTCACTATTCCAACTGGTGTATGGTGGACACTATACTAACTGGTGTATGGTGGATACTATACCATCTGGTGTATGGTGGACACTATACCAACTGGTGTATGGTGGTCACTATACCAACTGGTGTATGGTGGTCACTATACCAACTGGTGTATGGTGGACACTATTCCAACTGGTGTATGGTGGACCATATACTAACTGGTGTATGGTGGACACTATACCAACTGGTGTAAGGTGAACACTATACTAACTGGTGTATGGTGGTCACTATTCCAACTGGTGTATGGTGGACACTACGCCAACAGGTGTATGGTGTTCACTATACCAACTGGTGTATGGTGGACACAATACCATACTGGTGTATGGTATAGTGGGTTGTGGACACTATACACTGTACTGGTGTATAGTGTCCACCATACACCAGTTGGTACACTGTCAGTTAGTATAGTGTTCACCATACACCAGTTGGACTAATGTATGGTGAACACTATACCAATTGGTGTATGGTGGTCACTATACCAACTGGTGTATGGTGGTCACTATACCAACTGGTGTATGGTGGTCACTATAACAACTGGTGTATGGTGGACACTATACACACTGGTGTATGGTTGAGACGATACCAACTGGTGTATGATGGACACTATACCACAATACTAACTGGTGTATGGTGGTCACTATACCAACTGGTGTATGATGGACACTATACCACTATACCAACTGGTGTATGGTGGTCACTATACCAACTAGTGTATGATGGACACAATAGCAACTGGTGTATGGTGGACAGTATACCAACTGGTGTATTGTGGACACTATACCACCCGGTGTATGGTGGACCCTATACCAACTGGTGTATGGTGGACACAATACCACCCGGTGTATGATGGACACTACACCAACTGGTGTATGGTGGACACTATACCAACTGGTGTATGGTGGACACTATACCACCCGGTGTATGGTGGACCCTATACCAACTGGTGTATGGTGGACACAATACCACCCGGTGTATGATGGACACTATACCAACTGGTGTATGGTGGACACTATACCACCCGGTGTATGATGGACACTATACCAACTGGTGTATGGTGGACACTATACCAACTGGTGTATGGTGGACACTATACCAACTGGTGTATGGTGGACACTATACCAACTGGTGTATGGTGGACACTATACCACCCGGTGTATGGTGGACCCTATACCAACTGGTGTATGGTGGACACAATACCACCCGGTGTATGATGGACACTATACCAACTGGTGTATGGTGGACACTATACCACCGGGTGTATGATGGACACTATACCAACTGGTGTATGGTGGACACTATACCAACTGGTGTATGGTGGACACTATACCAACTGGTGTATGGTGGACACTATACCAACTGGTGTATGGTGGACACTATACCAACTGGTGTATGGTGGACACTATACCAACTGGTATATGGTGGACACTATACCAACTGGTGTATGGTGGACACTATACCAACTGGTATATGGTGGACACTATACTAACTGGTGTATGGCGGACACTATACCAACTGGTGTATGGTGGACACTATACCAACTGGTGTATGGTGGACACTATACTAACTAGTGTATGGCGGACACTATACTAACTGGTGTATGGTGGACACTATACTAACTGGTGTATGGTGAACACTATACTAACTGGTGTATGGTGGACACTATACTAACTGGTGTATGGTGGACACTATACTAACTGGTGTATGGTGGTCACTATACCAACTGGTGTATGGTGGTCACTATACCAACTGGTGTATGGTGGTCACTATGCCACCTGGTGTATGGTGGTCACTATACCAACTGGTGTATGGTGGTCACTATACCAACTGGTGTATGGTGGTCACTATACCAACTGGTGTATGGTGGACACTATACCAACTGGTGTATGGTGGACACTATACTAACTGGTGTATGGTGGTCACTATACTAACTGGTGTATGGTGGACACTATACCAACTGGTGTATGGTGAACACTATACCAACTGGTGTATGGTGAACACTATACTAACTGGTGTATGGTGGACACTATACTAACTGGTGTATGGTGGACACTATACTAACTGGTGTATGGTGGTCACTATACCAACTGGTGTATGGTGGTCACTATACCAACTGGTGTATGGTGGACACTATACTATCTGGTGTATGGTGGTCACTATACCAACTGGTGTATGGTGGTCACTATACCAACTGGTGTATGGTGGACACTATACCAACTGGTGTATGGTGGTCACTATACTAACTGGTGTAAGGTGGACACTATACTAACTGGTGTATGGTGAACACTATACTAACTGGTGTATGGTGGACACTATACTAACTGGTGTATGGTGGACACTATACTAACTGGTGTATGGTGGTCACTATACCAACTGGTGTATGGTGGTCACTATACCAACTGGTGTATGGTGGTCACTATGCCACCTGGTGTATGGTGGTCACTATGCCACCTGCTGTATGGTGGACACTATTCCAACTGGTGTATGATGGACACTTACCCGCGTGATGGTGACCTGAAGACGGAGAGTGATGTCGGGGGAGCACCAGGCTAGTGTCAGCAGGTTGAGGCCGTGGAAGGTGGTGGTGAGCGGTGCTCCAGCTGCCAGCAGGAGGCTGGTGATCCTGCACCGGTTACTGGTGACGGCCAGACACAGCGGGGAGACGCCCCAGCATCCCAGGGGCTCCAGGGACGCTCCTGACCACAACAGCTGAACTGCCTGCTTGATGTCGTCACACAGGCTGATCACACCCAGCAGCTGCTCGTACATCTCTCCTGGTCCACCCTCAACCTGCACAATGTCACAGTCTTAGACAAATGTCGCTCCTCTTCTTCTTCATGGTGAATCATCACAACCCAGTAAACACATAACGTTTTCTGACATTTATTTGGTAACAGAAAGGTGACACTGTAACTATTTATATAAAGTCGTCTTTTAAACGTATGAAATACGTATAAAGTATGTGTGTGTCTGTGTGTGTGTGTGTGTGTGTGTGTGTGTGTGTGTGTGTGTGTGTGTGTGTGTGTGTGTGTGTGTGTGTGTGTGTGTGTGTCTGTGTGTCTGTGTGTGTGTGTCTGTGTGTGTGTGTGTGTGTACTCACCTAGTTGTACTCACCTAGTTGGGTTTGCGGGGGTTAAGCTCTGGCTCTTTGGTCCCGCCTCTCAACCGTCATTCAACAGGTGTACAGGTTCCTGAGCCTATTGGGCTCTATCATATCTACACTTGAAACTATGTATGGAATCAGCCTCCACCACATCACTTCCTAATGCATTCCATTTGTCAACCACTCTGACACTAAAAAAGTTCTTTCTAATATCTCTGTGGCTCATTTGGGTGCTAAGTTTCCACCTGTGTCCCCTAGTGCGTGTGCCCCTTGTGTTAAATAGCCTATCTTTATCAACCCTGTCGATTCCCTTGAGAATCTTGAATGTGGTGATCATGTCCCCCCTAACTCTTCTGTCTTCCAACGAAGTGAGGTTCAATTAACGTAGTCTCTCCTCGTAGCTCATACCACTCAGCTCGGGTACTAGTCTGTTGGCAAACCTTTGAACCTTTTCCAGTTTAGTCTTATGCTTGACTACATATGGACTCCATGCTGGAGCCGCATACTCCAGGATTGGTCTGACATATGTGGTATATAATGTTCTGAAAGATTCCTTACACAAGTTTCTAAAGGCCGTTCTTATGTTAGCCAGCCTGGCATATGCTGCTGATGTTATCCTCTTGATATGAGCTTCAGGGGACAGGTCTGGCGTGATATCAACCCCCAAGTCTTTCTCTCTCTCTGACTCTTGAAGTATTTCATCTCCCAAGTGATACCGTGTATCTGGTCTCCTGCTTCCTTCTCCTATCTTCATTACATTACATTTGCTTGGGTTAAACTCTAACATCCATTTGTTTGACCATTCCTGCAGCTTGTCCAGGTCTTCTTGAAGCCTCAAGCTGTCCTCCTCTGTCTTAATCCTTCTCATAATTTTGGCGTCGTCAGCAAACATTGAGAGGAATGAGTCTATACCCTCTGGGAGATCATTTACGTATATCAGAAACAGGATAGGTCCAAGCACAGAGCCCTGTGGGACTCCACTGGTGACTTCCCGCCATTCTGAGGTCTCACCCCTCACTATAACTCTCTGCTTCCTATTGCTTAGGTACTCCCTTATCCACTGGAGCGCCCTACCAGTTACTCCTGCCTGTTTCTCCATCTTATGCATCAATCTTTTATGGGGTACTGTGTCAAAGGCTTTCCGACAGTCCAAAAAAATGCAGTCCGCCCATCCTTCTATTTCTTGCTTAATCTTTGTCACCTGATCATAGAATTCTATCAAGCCTGTAAGGCAAGATTTACCCTCCCTGAATCCATGTTGATGGGTTGTCACGAAGTCTCTTCTCTCCAGATGTGTTACTAGATTTTTTCTCACAATCTTCTCCATCACCTTGCATGGTATACAAGTTAAGGACAATGGCCTGTAGTTCAGTGCCTCTTGTCTGTCACCCTTTTTAAATATTGGTACTACATTAGCAGTCTTCCATACTTCTGGTAGGTCTCCCGTTTCCAGTGACCTACTATACACTATGGAGAGTGGCAAGCTAAGTGCTCCTGCACACTCTTTCAATACCCATGGTGAGATTCCATCCAGCCCAACAGCTTTTCTCACATCCAGCTCCAATAGGTGCTTCTTGACCTCATCTCTTGTAATTTCGAACCTTTCCAAGGTCACCTGGTTTGCTGCCACCTCTCCTAGCACCGTGACTTCTCCCTGTTCTATTGTAAAGACCTCCTGGAACCTTTTGTTGAGTTCTTCACACACCTCTTTGTCATTCTCTGTGTACCTGTCCTCGCCCATCCTAAGTTTCATCACCTGTTCCTTCACTGTTGTCTTCCTCCTGATGTGACTGTGTAGTAGCTTTGGTTCGGTCTTGGCTTTATTAGCTATATCATTTTCATACCTTTTCTCAGCTACTCTTCTCACACTAACATACTCGTTCCTGGTTCACTGGTATCTCTCTCTACTTTCTAGTGTTCTGTTATTACGGAAGTTCCTCCATGCCCTTTTGTTCAGCTCCTTTGCTTTCATACATTCCCTATTAAACCACGGATTCTTCCTTTGCTTCTCTGTTTTTTCCTGTTGGGCTGGGACAAACCTGCTTACAGCCTCCTGACATTTTTGAGTGACATAGTCCATCATGTCTTGTACAGACTTGGTTCCGAGTTCTGTGTCCCAATGTATATCCCATAGGAATTTATTCATCTCCTCATAGTTTCCATTTCGGTACGCCAGCCCTTTGTTTCCCAGTTATTTTTTGGGGGTGATAATTCCTAGCTCAACCAGGTACTCCAAGCTCAATACACTATGATCACTCATTCCCAAGGGGGCTTCCAACTTAACTTCCCTTATATCCGACTCATTTAGGGTAAATATCAGATCAAGCAAGGCTGGTTCATCCCCTCCTCTCGTTCTTGTCAGTCCCTTGACGTGTTGACATAGAAAGTTTCTTGTTGCCACATCCAGCAGCTTAGCTCTCCATGTGTCTGGGCCTCCATGTGGATCTCTGTTCCCCCAATCTATCTTTCCATGGTTGAAGTCTCCCATGATTAGTAGCCTGGATCCGTTCCTGCTAGCCACAGAAGCTGCTCTCTCTATTATATTGATGGTGGCCAAGTTGTTTCTATCATATTCCTGTCTGGGTCTTCTGACATTCGGTGGGGGGTTATATATGACTACTACTATAATTTTCTGTCCTCCAGTTGCTATGGTGCCTGATATGTAGTCACTG
The DNA here is from genome assembly GCF_040958095.1 of Procambarus clarkii. Lineage (NCBI taxonomy): Eukaryota > Metazoa > Arthropoda > Malacostraca > Decapoda > Cambaridae > Procambarus > Procambarus clarkii. The sequence goes on from NC_091220.1 coordinate 2,617,303, forward strand.
AAACCTTCACAGTTCTGAATTACCATCACTTCGAAACTCCAACCTTCTCTTAGTAGCAAAGCTACACCACCTCCTCCTCTCCCTTCTCTCTCTTTCCTCACTACATAGTAGCCCTGTGGAAACACTGCGTTTGTTATGGTGTTTGTTAGCTTTGTTTGTGTGTGTGTGTGTGTGTGTGTACTCACCTAGTTGTACTCACCTAGTTGTGCTTGCGGGGGTTGAGCTCTGGCTCTTTGGTCCCGCTTCTCAACCGTCAATCAACAGGTGTACAGATTCCTGAGCCTATCGGACTCTATCACATCTACACTTGAAACTGTGTATGGAGTCAGCCTCCACCACATCACTTCCTAATGCATTCCATTTGTCAACCACTCTGACACTAAAAAAGTTCTTTCTAATATCTCTGTGGCTCATTTGGGCGTTCAGTTTCCACCTGTGTCCCCTTGTGCGTGTTCCCCTTGTGTTAAATAGACTGTCTTTATCTACCCTATCAATTTCCTTCAGAATCTTGAATGTGGTGATCATGTCCCCCCTAACTCTTCTGTCTTCCAGCGAAGTGAGGTTTAATTCCCGTAGTATCTCCACGTAGCTCATACCTCTCAGCTCGGGTACTAGTCTGGTGGCAAACCTTTGAACCTTTTCCAGTTGTAATGTCCGCTTACCCTGTCGTAATAACCGCGGCCTCTATAGTAATAACCCGATGTTCCCCAGTTTTAATCCTGTTATCTTGTTATCTCTCGTGATCGTAATATACGCTCTCTGTTGTACATCTCTGTCTCTCTTCACTCAATACCCCAGCTTAACACTGTTACAGTCCAGCATGACCCCTCACTGGACTGCCCCGTATATAAGAGGAATATTAAATGAGGAAGATACACCAAGGACAAGGGTTATTAGTTAAAAAAAATAACAAAACACATTTGCACTGCCACCACCTTCCCGACCAACCATACCTGAATGTGTCTTATCACCGATCCCCCAGGAAGGCAAGGAATCAGTAACCATGGGACTCCGGGTAATATGAATTTCAGTAATAAATTTTGGAAAATTAGTTTGTTTAATTCCCGTTACTTATTTGAATCCAAGGGCAACTTTAGTATCTATTAATAGTAGGAGAACATGGGGGGCTTCCAATACAACACCTAAAAATGACAAAGTAGCAAAATATATCAAAGGGGAGTTAAGTGAATACCACTGGACAAGCTATACAATTTATTTTATGAAACATGTAAATTAAGACAATTTGAACACATCACCTATTCTATTTCCCTAGAGGCACAATGGATATTTATTGAGGACACGAAACTCAAGTGCTACTATACCTTAAATACCCGCACCACGGCCACGATGTTGATGGCTGCCCTCAGCCCCGAGGATACGGGCTTGCGGCCCTGTTCCTAATACACTCCCAAGACACACTGATGAAATTTAGTTTTTCCAACTTATTGCTGGGAAGGATTACTCCTCCCACCATCTAATACAGCCCCAGGGCTCCACCCATTATTTTGGCAATGGCCAACCATTTAACACGTAGGCCTGAGGTCTGGCTCTCTAGGGCCAATAAGGACTTGGCCCTTATCTCAGGCCAATCACCTTCACTGATCTGCCGTGGAAAGCTACATGAATTCCTGAAGATTGAGTCAGCTCTCCCCAGCTAACAGAAGGGGGACAAGGCGCCTCTATAGGGCCCCAGTACACCTGCGAGCAATGTTTACAAAACTGATAATTTATGTTCAAGCCTGTCTCCTCTAAGATCAAGGGTAGGGACATTTGACTCTGCCTGGTATGGGGAAGAGGCCGGTGAGAGGGGAAGAGAGGGGATGAGAGGGGATGAGAGGGGTGGAGAGGGAAATATCTGAGTGGGGAAGTTGAGTGGGAGAAGCCAAGGTATCCACGACCACCCTACCCTCAGGTCAACCTCTTGACCCTGACAAATGGGCGACAGGGGGGGGGGAAGAGGAGGAGACGAATGACGGCCAAGGGGAGGGGAGAAGGAAGGAGGGGAGAGGGAGAAGGAAAGGAGGGGAGAAGGAGAGGGAAAAGAGGGGAGAAGGGAGAACCAATGAGCTGAGCCCCAGATCATTACACAGTTTAGTCTTATCCTTGACTAGATATGGACTCCATGCTGGGGCTGCATACTCCAGGATTGGCCTGACATATGTGGTAAACAAAGTTCTGAATGATTCTTTACACAAGTTTCTGAATGCCGTTCGTATGTTGGCCAGCCTGGCATATGCCGCTGATGTTATCCGCTTGATATGTGCTGCAAGAGACAGGTCTGGCGTGATATCAACCCCCAAGTCTTTTTCCTTCTCTGACTCCTGAAGAATTTCCTTTCCCAGATGATACCTTGTATCTGGCCTCCTGCTCCCAACCCCTATCTTCATTACATTACATTTGGTTGGGTTAAACTCTAACAACCATTTGTTCGACCATTCCTTCAGCTTGTCTAGGTTTTCTTGAAGCCTCAAACAGTCCTCTTCTGTTTTAATCCTTCTCATAATTTTAGCATCGTCCGCAAACATTGAGAGAAATGAATCGATACCCTCTGGGAGATCATTTACATATATCAGAAACAAGATAGGACCGAGTACAGAGCCCTGTGGGACTCCACTGGTGACTTCACGCCAATCGGAGGTCTCACCCCTCACCGTAACTCTCTGCTTCCTATTGCTTAGATACTCCCTTATCCACTGGAGCACCTTACCAGCTACACCTGCCTGTCTCTCCAGCTTATGTACCAACATCTTATGCGGTACTGTGTCAAAGGCTTTCCGACAATCCAAGAAAATGCAGTCCGCCCAGCCCTCTCTTTCTTGCTTAATCTTTGTCACATGATCGTAGAATTCTATCAAGCCTGTAAGGCAAATTTTCCCTCCCTGAACCCATGTTGGCGATTTGTCACGAAGTCCCTTCTCTCCAGATGTGTTACCAGGTTTTTTCTCACGATCTCCATCACCTTGCATGGTATACAAGTCAAGGACACTGGCCTGTAGTTCTCTCTCTCTCTTCCATACTCGCTTTCTCTTTTCACTCTCTCTGTCTTCTTAATCTCTATCTCTTCTCCTTCTACCCCTCTTCATCTTCTTCTCTGTCTTCTTAATCTCTATCTCTTCTCCTTCTACCCCTCTTCATCTTCTTCTCTCTCTTCTCTCTCTCTCTCTCTCTCTCTCTCTCTCTCTCTCTCTCTCTCTCTCTCTCTCTCTCTCTCTCTCTCTCTCTCTCTCTCTCTCTCTCTCTCTCTCTCTCTCTCTCTCTCTCTCTCTCTCTCTCTCTCTCTCTCTCTCTCTCTCTCTCTCTCTCTCTCTCTCTCTCTCTCTCTCTCTCTCTCTCTCTCTCTCTCTCTCTCTCTCTCTCTCTCTCCTCTACTCGCTTTCTCTCTCCCCTACTCGCTTCTCTCTCACTCTCTCTCTTCGTCTCCTCAATCTCTCTCTATCTCTTCTTCTTCTTCTACTCCTCTCTCTCTTCTCTCTCTCTCTCTCTCTCTCTCTCTCTCTCTCTCTCTCTCTCTCTCTCTCTCTCTCTCTCTCTCTCTCTCTCTCTCTCTCTCTCTCTCTCTCTCTCTCTCTCTCTCTCTCTCTCTCTCTCTCTCTCTCTCTCTCTCTCTCCTCTCTCTCTCTCTCTCTCTCTCTCTCTCTCTCTCTCTCTCTCTCTCTCTCTCTCTCTCTCTCTCTCTCTCTCTCTCTCTCTCTCTCTCTCTCTCTCTCTCTCTCTCTCTCTCTCTCTCTCTCTCTCTCTCTCTCTCTCTCTCTCTCTCTCTCTCTCTCTCTCTCT
>NC_091220.1:2626076-2779653 GCF_040958095.1 Procambarus clarkii
ACACCCGGCACACCTCCAGGAGGACCTTCACCACCCGGGCCGGGCCGAGCTCCGCCGCCCAGTGGAGGGGAGTCCTGCCAGTGTGGTCCTGCTGGTGGCCGTCAAACACCTGGGGGATGTTGCCCAGAAGACGTCCAGCATCTCCCTCCATGATCCACCGTAGCAATGCTTAATAATCTGCTTCACACTCTGTCCAACACTCTCGCTGTAACAGTCAGTAATATTTTTGTTGTAACTACCATATACAAACATGATTAATTTTTACACGAGAATAATAACCATAAAAATTCTGATTAACAGAGATAATAAAAATTGGATTACTTTCATTATTGATCATTGCTATTAGAACCGGTGTGAAATATTGGTTTAAACCTTACGAGGTAATACACATGTCATGGCTGGATCACTTGATACCAACTCCAGAGGTGAGTGGCAGCCAGAGTTATGAACAGTGGCCGCCAGAGTTATGAACAGTGGCCGCCAGAGTTATGAACAGTGGCCGCCAGAGTTAAGAACAGCGGCCGCCAGAGTTAAGAACAGCGGCACTTTATAAGTAAGACTCTGTAGCACTGCTTTAGAGTCAGTGCAGATCACTCTACCGTTAGTGCTTCGTTCAAGGAATCTTAACGCCATAACAGTGGCAGTTAGCTCCGCTTGTGTTGAAGAGGCAAAGTTCTCAATACGGGCTTTTCCTTCTTTTCTGCGTTGTAAAGCATTATTCCTATTTAAAGTGTATGCTGCACCAGCTCTGCCATTGTCAGAGGTAGATGACCCATCAGTGTAGATTTGATCTAACTAATCTTCGACTTGTTTATAGACTTTCTCCAGATAATTGTGCCTCTTTTCTTGAGTTATCATGTTAGACTTTTTCGTTGCCATTTCATTGATGATGATTCTGCATGAGTCATCCACTCTGAGAGGTAACCTCTCTACAGGCATGAGCTCACGGGCTTGTTCAAGCAGGTGAAGTTCTTCCAGGTAGCAGACTGATCTCTGATGCCATTTCATGCATCAGTTTCCCCCTGAAAGTAGCACAGAACTCAGTTTTATCTTTTCAATATCATTATAATAGGGATCTCTGGCTATCTTGATTGCAAGCCTAGCATTTTTTGTTACACACCCCCAGGAAGCAGCCCGTAGCAGCTGTAACTCCCAGGTACTTATTTACTGTTAGGTCAACAGGAGCATCCGGGTGAAAGAAACTGCTCATTTGTTTCCGCTTCCACCGTGGATCGAACCCGTAACCTCAGGACTAAGAATCCAAAGCGCTGTCCACTCAGCTGTCAGGCCCCTCCCAGAGTCCATCACCTGCACGGGTCGTCCCAGGCAGGAATGTCCACGTCACTCCCTCCACCAGACCACCAACTTCCGGAGAGGCAAATGGGTGAGAAGGGGAGGAGGAGGCAAGGCAAACAAGAGGGGAAAATGGGGAACCAACTGGGATGAAGAAATGGGAGGAATTAGACATTCTTAACGGTTTGCAACGGAAGCTAGATGCCTCCACAAGAGTACTTACCACTAAAAGCAGCGTGGGTGTCCCAGCATCAGGGTGGGGAAGAGGCAGCGTGGGTGTCCCAGCATCAGGGTGGGGGCGAGGCAGCGTGGGTGTCCCAGCATCAGGGTGGGGGCGAGGCAGCGTGGGTGTCCCAGCAGCAGGGTGGGGGCGAGGCAGCGTGGGTGTCCCAGCAGCAGGGTGGGGGCGAAGCTGCTTCTTCAGCCACCACTCCTCACGGCCACGACCTGCCAGCCTCGCCACGTCCAGAGGTGTGTGTCCATCCATTCCCCTGGCGTGAAGGTCGAGGCCGGCCGCCACCAAGCACTGTGTTGCCTCCAGACCTCCGCCCGTCACTGCCTTGTGTAGTGCTGTCTCCCTGCGCTTGTCTACAGCGTGACGGTCACACCCGGCAGCTGTCAGCAACACCTGCACAACACCTGTGTGGTTACAATTGGCAGCACAGTGCAGTGGTGACCAACCATAGTCGTTTCGAGAGTCAGGGTCAGCGCCGGCACCAAGTAGCGTCACCACACACGACTTATGACCATTCTGCGCTGCCACATGTAGTGCGGTCAAACCTGTAACACCGGTTATGTTGAGGCTTACATACAACATACACAAACATGCTTAGAACATTATAATACAACATACTGCAGCATGTGTTGTGGTTCTCACCATCATCATCCCTGGCCTGCAGGTCAGCCTGGGCGCTGAGCAGCTGCCTCACCATCTGGTCATGACCGTTGTAAGCCGCCCAGTGTAAAGGTGTGTAGGAGGACTCCCCTAAACCCTCCACGGGGAGTCCCGCCGCCAGCAGGTGAGGCACCAGGTGAGTGTGACCCCTCTTAGCCGCCAACCTCAACATGCAGCATGGATCCTCATCATAAGGGTCACCGTCCGTGACGGAGGTGTCAGCACCCTGGGCGAGGGCGGCCAACACCAGCACCTCGTCACCACGTTCGACTCCCGCCATCAGGGCCTGCAGGATGACAATAGTCACTGATAACGGCGCAGGAACAACAAAGTTTATAAAAGGGAAGGGGGAACTATCAGGGGAAAGCGCCAAGCCATTACGACTATGTAGCACTGGGAGGGGGTCAGGATTTGGGAAGGTATGGGGGGGGAGAGTAATGATGCTCAATAACTTGGATGGTCGGAGATTGAACACAGACCTGCATGAAGCAAGACCGTCGCCCTACCGTCCAGCCCAAGTGGTTGGGTAACGGTGTAGGAGATAAAGAGATTAACCAATTAAACACATTACCATTAATCAACAACCTAACGACAAACTTCATGACTCGAGCCAAAGAAATAAAGCAACCTAGACAATAATAACCTTGACAGCCAGTTAACAGTTACATTAAAAGCTCGTCCAGTCTACGACCACCTTAAGCAACAACCACCAACCAAGTGGCCACTTTATGCATCAGACCAGTCAGCAACAGTCAAAGTCAGCAACAGTCAAAGTCAGCAACAGTCAAAGTCAGCAACAGTCAAAGTCAGCAACAGTCAAAGTCAGCAACAGTCAAAGTCAGCAACAGTCAAAGTCAGCAACAGTCAAAGTCAGCAACAGTCAAAGTCAGCAACAGTCAAAGTCAGCAACAGTCAAAGTCAGCAACAGTCAAAGTCAGCAACAGTCAAAGTCAGCAACAGTCAAAGTCAGCAACAGTCAAAGTCAGCAACAGTCAAAGTCAGCAACAGTCAAAGTCAGCAACAGTCAAAGTCAGCAACAGTCAAAGTCAGCAACAGTCAAAGTCAGCAACAGTCAAAGCGGAGCATCACATGGCTACTATAGTCCAGGCGGAGCATCACATGGCTACTGAAGTCCAGGCGGGAGCATCACATGGCTACTGTAGTCCAGGCGGGGCATCACATGGCTACTGTAGTCCAGGCGGAGCATCACATGGCTACTGTAGTCCAGGCGGAGCATCACATGGCTACTGTAGTCCAGGCGGAGCATCACATGGCTACTGTAGTCCAGGCGGGGCATCACATGGCTACTGTAGTCCAGGCGGAGCATCACATGGCTACTGTATTCCAGGCGGGGCATCACATGGCTACTGTAGTCCAGACGGGGCATCACATGGCTACTGTAGTCCAGGCGGAGCATCACATGGCTACTGTAGTCCAGGCGGAGCATCACATGGCTACTGTAATCTAGGCGGAGCATCACATGGCTACTGTAGTCCAGGCGGAGCATCACATGGCTACTGTAGTCCAGGTGGAGCATCACATGGCTACTGTAGTCCAGGCGGGGCATCACATGGCTACTGTAGTCCAGGTGGAGCATCACATGGCTACTGTAGTCCAGGCGGAGCATCACATGGCTACTGTAGTCCAGGCGGAGCATCACATGGCTACTGTAGTCCAGGCAGGGCATCACATGGCTACTGTAGTCCAGGCGGGGCATCACATGGCTACTGTAGTCCAGGCGGAGCATCACATGGCTACTGTAGTCCAGGTGGAGCATCACATGGCTACTGTAGTCCAGGCGGGGCATCACATGGCTACTGTAGTCCAGGCGGAGCATCACATGGCTACTGTAGTCCAGGTGGAGCATCACATGGCTACTGTGGTCCAGGCGGAGCATCACATGGCTACTGTAGTCCAGGCGGAGCATCACATGGCTACTATAGTCCAGGCGGAGCATCACATGGCTACTGTAGTCCAGGCGGAGCATCACATGGCTACTGTAATCTAGGCGGAGCGTCACATGGCTACTGTAGTCCAGGCGGAGCATCACATGGCTACTGTAGTCCAGGTGGAGCATCACATGACTACTGTAGTCCAGGCGGGGCATCACATGGCTACTGTAGTCCAGGCGGAGCATCACATGGGTACTGTAGTCCAGGCGGAGCATCACATGGGTACTGTAGTCCAGGCGGAGCATCACATGGCTACTGTAGTCCAGGCGGAGCATCACATGGCTACTGTAGTCCAGGCGGGGCATCACATAGCTACTGTAGTCCAGGCGGGGCATCACATGGCTACTGTAGTCCAGGCGGAGCATCACATGGCTACTGTAGTCCAGGCGGAGCATCACATGGCTACTGTAATCTAGGCGGAGCATCACATGGCTACTGTAGTCCAGGCGGAGCATCACATGGCTACTGTAGTCCAGGCGGGGCATCACATGGCTACTGAAGTCCAGGCGGAGCATCACATGACTACTGTAGTCCAGGCGGAGCATCACATGGCTACTGTAGTCCAGGCGGAGCATCACAAGGCTACTGTAGTCCAGGCGGAGCATCACATGGCTACTGTAGTCCAGGCGGAGCATCACATGGCTACTGTAATCTAGACGGAGCATCACATGGCTACTGTAGTCCAGGCGGAGCATCACATGGCTACTGTAGTTCAGGCGGAGCATCACATGGGTACTGTAGTCCAGGCGGAGCATCACATGGCTACTGTAGTCCAGGCGGAGCATCACATGGCTACTGTAGTCCAGGCGGAGCATCACATGGCTACTGTAGTCCAGGCGGGGCATCACATGGCTACTGTAGTCCAGGCGGGGCATCACATGGCTACTGTAGTCCAGGCGGAGCATCACATGGCTACTGTAGTCCAGGTGGAGCATCACATGGCTACTGTAGTCCAGACGGAGCATCACATAGCTACTGTAATCTAGGCGGAGCATCACATGGCTACTGTAGTCCAGGCGGAGCATCACATGGCTACTGTAGTCCAGGCGGAGCATCACATGGCTACTGTAGTCCAGGCGGAGCATCACATGGCTACTGTAGTCCAGGCGGAGCATCACATGGCTACTGTAATCTAGGCGGAGCATCACATGGCTACTGTAGTCCAGGCGGAGCATCACATGGCTACTGTAGTCCAGGTGGAGCATCACATGGCTACTGTAGTCCAGGCGGGGCATCACATGGCTACTGTAGTCCAGGTGGAGCCTCACACGGCTACTGTAGTCCAGGCGGAGCATCACATGGCTACTGTAGTCCAGGCGGAGCATCACATGGCTACTGTAGTCCAGGCAGGGCATCACATGGCTACTATAGTCCAGGTGGAGCATCACATGGCTACTGTAGTCCAGGCGGGGCATCACATGGCTACTGTAGTCCAGGTGGAGCATCACATGGCTACTGTAATCTAGGCGGAGCATCACATGGCTACTGTAGTCCAGGCGGAGCATCACATGGCTACTGTAGTCCAGGTGGAGCATCACATGGCTACTGTAGTCCAGGTGGAGCATCACATGGCTACTGTAGTCCAGGTGGAGCATCACATGGCTACTGTAATCTAGGCGGAGCATCACATGGCTACTGTAGTCCAGGCGGAGCATCACATGGCTACTATAGTCCCGGCGGAGCATCACATGGCTACTGTAGTACAGGCGAAGCATCACATGGCTACTGTAATCTAGGCGGAGCATCACATGGCTACTGTAGTCCAGGCGGAGCATCACATGGCTACTGTAGTCCAGGTGGAGCATCACATGGCTACTGTAGTCCAGGCGGGGCATCACATGGCTACTGTAGTCCAGGTGGAGCATCACATGGCTACTGTAGTCCAGGCGGAGCATCACATGGCTACTGTAGTCCAGGCGGAGCATCACATGGCTACTGTAGTCCAGGCAGGGCATCACATGGCTACTGTAGTCCAGGCGGGGCATCACATGGCTACTGTAGTCCAGGTGGAGCATCACATGGCTACTGTAGTCCAGGTGGAGCATCACATGGCTACTGTAGTCCAGGCGGGGCATCACATGGCTACTGTAGTCCAGGCGGAGCATCACATGGCTACTGTAGTCCAGGTGGAGCATCACATGGCTACTGTAGTCCAGGCGGAGCATCACATGGCTACTGTAGTCCAGGCGGAGCATCACATGGCTACTATAGTCCAGGCGGAGCATCACATGGCTACTGTAGTCCAGGCGGAGCATCACATGGCTACTGTAATCTAGGCGGAGCATCACATGGCTACTGTAGTCCAGGCGGAGCATCACATGGCTACTGTAGTCCAGGCGGAGCATCACATGGCTACTGTAGTCCAGGTGGAGCATCACATGGCTACTGTAGTCCAGGCGGGGCATCACATGGCTACTGTAGTCCAGGCGGAGCATCACATGGCTACTGTAGTCCAGGCGGAGCATCACATGGCTACTGAAGTCCAGGCGGAGCATCACATGGCTACTGTTGTCCAGGCGGAGCATCACATGGCTACTGTAGTACAGGCGGAACATCACATGGCTACCGTAGTCCAGGCGGGGCATCACATGGCTACTGTAGTCCAGGCGGAGCATCACATGGCTACTGTAGTCCAGGCGGAGCATCACATGGCTACTGTAATCTAGGCGGAGCATCACATGGCTATTGTAGTCCAGGCGGAGCATCACATGGCTACTGTTGTCCAGGCGGGGCATCACATGGCTACTGTAGTCCAGGCGGAGCATCACATGGCTACTGTAGTCCAGGCGGAGCATCACGTGGCTACTGTAGTCCAGGCGGAGCATCACATGGCTACTGTAGTCCAGGCGGAGCATCACATGGCTACTGTAGTCCAGGCGGAGCATCACATGGCTACTGTAATCTAGGCGGAGCATCACATGGCTACTGTAGTCCAGGCGGAGCATCACATGGCTACTGTTGTCCAGGCGGAGCATCACATGGCTACTGTAGTCCAGGCGGAGCATCACATGGCTACTGTAGTCCAGGCGGAGCATCACATGGCTACTGTAGTCCAGGCGGAGCATCACATGGCTACTGTAGTCCAGGCGGGGCATCACATGGCTACTGTAGTCCAGGCGGGGCATCACATGGCTACTGTAGTCCAGTCGGAGCATCACATGGCTACTGTAGTCCAGGTGGAGCATCACATGGCTACTGTAGTCCAGACGGAGCATCACATGGCTACTGTAATCTAGGCGGAGCATCACATGGCTACTGTAGTCCAGGCGGAGCATCACATGGCTACTGTAGTCCAGGCGGAGCATCACATGGCTACTGTAGTCCAGGCGGAGCATCACATGGCTACTGTAATCGAGGCGGAGCATCACATGGCTACTGTAGTCCAGGCGGAGCATCACATTTTGCACTATACAAATGGAGATCTGCTCCTCAACTTGAAGTTCTGCTCCACACTTGCACTTTACTCTACACTCGGATTTCACCTTATTATCTTCTTCAGATGCTTCAGAAGAAGTTAGTGAACTTCCTTCACTATCTTCTCCCATACAAACCTGTAAATCCACTATCAATCTATAATAACATGTCTTCCTAATAACGCAGAAATAATGAAATATATATTTCCATTAATATTGCTATCGGACATCACACTCCGCGCCGGTCTCACTGAGATGGGTCCTCCCCCATTTCCGGGTGAGTCCACGCTGAAATCAACCTCCTAGGCACGCCCTGAGACAACGCCCCATCAGTGGCCCACTAATCCCAGACAGTATGTGCTGCTCTCGCCTCCAGCATGTTAACTTACCTCTAACTCCTTATATCTGTGCACTATCTTAATAAAATATCTACTCTATATTTATATACACTCTTTACGATCGCTGAACACACCATCAAACACTGGTAAACATTCTATCAATCAATTAAATGAGCTTACTGCAGAATTCTAGGACATGACGACACCTGCCCTCTGACGCTCCAACATAGCATCAGTCTTCGTTATCTTGAGATGATTTCGGGGCTTAGCATCCCCGCGGCCCGGTCCTCTACCAGGCCTCCTTTTTGTTACACACACCCCAGGAAGCAGCTCTCTAACTCCCAGGTACCTGTTTACTGCTAGATAACAGAGGCATCAGGGTGAAAGAAACATTTTGGCCATTTGTCTCCGCCTCCACCTGGGATCGAACCCGTAACCTCAGGACTACGAATTCCCAAGCGCTGTCCACTCAGCTGTCAGGCGCCCTCAAATTTTGTTGTCCAACAAAAATCCTTTAGGACTGCCTCTCAAATCTTCTTTCAGTCCTGACTTGAGCACACAAAGTGGCCTGGCAGGCTTCACACAGAAACACCTGCTTACTTCCCTCCACACAAAGGAATATCACATTAGATTCCACACAGGCACGACCACCCTCTCGGCTTCAGGTTCAAGAGGGTGGTCGAGAGGGCTTCACGACGTCGCTAACAGCTCCCTCACACGTGATAACAAGTAGCCTCCACTTAATCACAAATCCGGGAACTATATTCTTCCTTCTTTCAGATCAGCGACGTAAGTCCATTCCTGAAGACTGTGACACACGTTACGACCTCCGCCTGCATCACGTCATGACAAAAAATGTCAACATCTCATTCCGTCTAACTTCTATCAAACGCTCATCCTCTGCTTGTATTGTTTTAAGTCACTCACTGACGTCAAGTTAATAAACTGCCTTCCCTGACCTTGTAATCTGTGGTGAGGTGTGCAGAATAACTCTCACCTGGTAGACTCGCTTCACCAGGCTACCTGGCGTTCAGTAGTCCAGGCGGGGGTGGATATGGTACTGTAGTCCAGGCTGGGGTGGACATGGTTACTGTAGTCCAGGCTGGGGTGGACATGGTTACTGTAGTCCAGGCGGGGGTGGATATGGTTACTGTAGTCCAGGCGGGGGTGGATATGGTTACTGTAGTCCAGGCGGGGGTGGATATGGTACTGTAGTCCAGGCGGGGGTGGACATGGTTACTGTAGTCCAGGCGGGGGTGGACATGGTTACTGTAGTCCAGGCGGGGGTGGACATGGTTACTCTAGTCCAGGCGGGGCAGGACATGGTTACTGTAGTCCAGGCGGGGCAGGACATGGTTACTGTAGTCCAGGCGGGGGTGGACATGGTTACTGTAGTCCAGGCGGGGGTGGACATGGTTGCTGTAGTCCAGGCGGGGGTGGACATGGTTACTGTAGTCCAGGCGGGGGTGGACATGGTTACTGTAGTCCAGGCGGGGCAGGACATGGTTACTGTAGTCCAGGCGGGGGTGGACATGGTTACTGTAGTCCAGGCGGGGCAGGACATGGTTACTGTAGTCCAGGCGGGGCAGGACATGGTTACTGTAGTCCAGGCGGGGGTTGACATGGTTACTGTAGTCCAGGCGGGGGTGGACATGGTTACTGTAGTCCAGGCGGGGGTGGACATGGGTACTGTAGTCCAGGCAGGGCAGGACATGGTTACTGTAGTCCAGGCGGGGATGGACATGGTTACTGTAGTCCAGGCGGGGGTGGACATGGTTACTGTAGTCCAGGCGGGGGTGGACATGGTTACTGTAGTCCAGGCGGGGCAGGACATAGTTACTGTAGTCCAGGCGGGGGTGGACATGGTTACTGTAGTCCAGGCGGGGGTGGACATGGTTACTGTAGTCCAGGCGGGGATGGACATGGTTACTGTAGTCCAGGCGGGGGTGGACATGGTTACTCTAGTCCAGGCGGGGGTGGACATGGTTACTGTAGTCCAAGGGGGGGGTGGACATGGTTACTCTTGTCCAGGCGGGGCAGGACATGGTTACTGTAGTCCAGGCGGGGGTGGTCATGGTTACTGTAGTCCAGGCGGGGGTGGACATGGTTGCTGTAGTCCAGGCGGGGGTGGACATGGTTACTGTAGTCCAGGCGGGGGTGGACATGGTTACTGTAGTCCAGGCGGGGCAGGACATGGTTACTGTAGTCCAGGCGGGGGTGGACATGGTTACTGTAGTCCAGGCGGGGCAGGACATGGTTACTGTAGTCCAGGCGGGGCAGGACATGGTTACTGTAGTCCAGGCGGGGGTTGACATGGTTACTGTAGTCCAGGCGGGGGTGGACATGGTTACTGTAGTCCAGGCGGGGGTGGACATGGGTACTGTAGTCCAGGCAGGGCAGGACATGGTTACTGTAGTCCAGGCGGGGATGGACATGGTTACTGTAGTCCAGGCGGGGGTGGACATGGTTACTGTAGTCCAGGCGGGGGTGGACATGGTTACTGTAGTCCAGGCGGGGCAGGACATAGTTACTGTAGTCCAGGCGGGGGTGGACATGGTTACTGTAGTCCAGGCGGGGGTGGACATGGTTACTGTAGTCCAGGCGGGGGTGGACATGGTTACTGTAGTCCAGGCGGGGGTGGACATGGTTACTCTAGTCCAGGCGGGGGTGGACATGGTTACTGTAGTCCAGGCGGGGGTGGACATGGTTACTCTAGTCCAGGCGGGCCAGGACATGGTTACTGTAGTCCAGGCGGGGCAGGACATGGTTACTGTAGTCCAGGCAGGGGTGGACATGGTTACTGTAGTCCAGGCGGGGGTGGACATGGTTGCTGTAGTCCAGGCGGGGGTGGACATGGTTACTGTAGTCCAGGCGGGGGTGGACATGGTTACTGTAGTCCAGGCGGGGCAGGACATGGTTACTGTAGTCCAGGCGGGGGTGGACATGGTTACTGTAGTCCAGGCGGGGCAGGACATGGTTACTGTAGTCCAGGCGGGGCAGGACATGGTTACTGTAGTCCAGGCGGGGGTTGACATGGTTACTGTAGTCCAGGCGGGGGTGGACATGGTTACTGTAGTCCAGGCGGGGGTGGACATGGGTACTGTAGTCCAGGCAGGGCAGGACATGGTTACTGTAGTCCAGGCGGGGATGGACATGGTTACTGTAGTCCAGGCGGGGGTGGACATGGTTACTGTAGTCCAGGCGGGGGTGGACATGGTTACTGTAGTCCAGGCGGGGCAGGACATGGTTACTGTAGTCCAGGCGGGGCAGGACATGGTTACTGTAGTCCAGGCGGGGGTGGACATGGTTACTGTAGTACAGGCGGGGGTGGACATGGTTACTGTAGTACAGGCGGGGGTGGACATGGTTACTGTAGTCCAGGCGGGGGTGGACATGGTTACTGTAGTCCAGGCGGGGGTGGACATGGTTACTGTAGTCCAGGCGGGGGTGGACATGGTTACTGTAGTCCAGGCGGGGGTGGACATGGTTACTGTAGTCCAGGCGGGGGTGGACATGGTACTGTAGTCCAAGCGGGGCAGGACATGGTTACTGAAGTCCAGGCGGGGATGGACATGGTTACTGTAGTCCAGGCGGGGGTGGACATGGTTACTGTAGTCCAGGCGGGGCAGGACATGGTTACTGTAGTCCAGGCGGGGGTGGACATGGTTACTGTAGTACAGGCGGGGTTGGACATAGTTACTGTAGTCCAGGCGGGGGTGGACATGGTTACTGTAGTCCAGGCGGGGCAGGACATGGTTACTGTAGTCCAGGCGGGGGTGGACATGGTTACTGTAGTCCAGGCGGGGGTGGACATAGTTACTGTAGTCCAGGCGGGGCAGGACATGGTTACTGTAGTCCAGGCGGGGGTGGACATGGTTACTGTAGTCCAGGCGGGGCAGGACATGGTTACTGTAGTCCAGGCGGGGGTGGACATGGTTACTGTAGTCCAGGCGGGGGTGGACATGGTTACTGTAGTCCAGGCGGGGCAGGACATGGTTACTGTAGTCCAGGCGGGGCAGGACATGGTTACTGTAGTCCAGGCGGGGGGTGGACATGGTTACTGTAGTCCAGGCGGGGCCGGACATGGTTACTGTAGTACAGGCGGGGGTGGACATGGTTACTGTAGTCCAGGCGGGGGTGGACATAGTTACTGTAGTCCAGGCGGGGGTGGACATGGTTACTGTAGTCCAGGCGGGGCAGGACATGGTTACTGTAGTCCAGGCGGGGCAGGACATGGTTACTGTAGTCCAGGCGGGGGTGGACATGGTTACTGTAGTCCAGGCGGGGGTGGACATGGTTACTGTAGTCCAAACGGGGGTGGACATGGTTACTCTAGTCCAGGCGGGGCAGGACATGGTTACTGTAGTCCAGGCGGGGCAGGACATGGTTACTGTAGTCCAGGCGGGGGTGGACATGGTTACTGTAGTCCAGGCGAGGGTGGACATGGTTGCTGTAGTCCAGGCGGGGGTGGACATGGTTACTGTAGTCCAGGCGGGGGTGGACATGGTTACTGTAGTCCAGGCGGGGCAGGACATGGTTACTGTAGTCCAGGCGGGGGTGGACATGGTTACTGTAGTCCAGGCGGGGCAGGACATGGTTACTGTAGTCCAGGCGGGGCAGGACATGGTTACTGTAGTCCAGGCGGGGGTTGACATGGTTACTGTAGTCCAGGCGGGGGTGGACATGGTTACTGTAGACCAGGCGGGGGTGGACATGGGTACTGTAGTCCAGGCAGTGCAGGACATGGTTACTGTAGTCCAGGCGGGGATGGACATGGTTACTGTAGTCCAGGCGGGGGTGGACATGGTTACTGTAGTCCAGGCGGGGGTGGACATGGTTACTGTAGTCCAGGCGGGGCAGGACATAGTTACTGTAGTCCAGGCGGGGGTGGACATGGTTACTGTAGTCCAGGCGGAAGTGGACATGGTTACTGTAGTCCAGGCGGGGATGGACATGGTTACTGTAGTCCAGGCGGGGGTGGACATGGTTACTGTAGTCCAGGCGGGGGTGGACATGGTTACTGTAGTCCAAGGGGGGGTGGACATGGTTACTCTTGTCCAGGCGGGGCAGGACATGGTTACTGTAGTCCAGGCGGGGGTGGTCATGGTTACTGTAGTCCAGGCGGGGGTGGACATGGTTGCTGTAGTCCAGGCGGGGGTGGACATGGTTACTGTAGTCCAGGCGGGGGTGGACATGGTTACTGTAGTCCAGGCGGGGCAGGACATGGTTACTGTAGTCCAGGCGGGGGTGGACATGGTTACTGTAGTCCAGGCGGGGCAGGACATGGTTACTGTAGTCCAGGCGGGGCAGGACATGGTTACTGTAGTCCAGGCGGGGGTTGACATGGTTACTGTAGTCCAGGCGGGGGTGGACATGGTTACTGTAGTCCAGGCGGGGGTGGACATGGGTACTGTAGTCCAGGCAGGGCAGGACATGGTTACTGTAGTCCAGGCGGGGATGGACATGGTTACTGTAGTCCAGGCGGGGGTGGACATGGTTACTGTAGTCCAGGCGGGGGTGGACATGGTTACTGTAGTCCAGGCGGGGCAGGACATAGTTACTGTAGTCCAGGCGGGGGTGGACATGGTTACTGTAGTCCAGGCGGGGGTGGACATGGTTACTGTAGTCCAGGCGGGGGTGGACATGGTTACTGTAGTCCAGGCGGGGGTGGACATGGTTACTCTAGTCCAGGCGGGGGTGGACATGGTTACTGTAGTCCAGGCGGGGGTGGACATGGTTACTCTAGTCCAGGCGGGCCAGGACATGGTTACTGTAGTCCAGGCGGGGCAGGACATGGTTACTGTAGTCCAGGCAGGGGTGGACATGGTTACTGTAGTCCAGGCGGGGGTGGACATGGTTGCTGTAGTCCAGGCGGGGGTGGACATGGTTACTGTAGTCCAGGCGGGGGTGGACATGGTTACTGTAGTCCAGGCGGGGCAGGACATGGTTACTGTAGTCCAGGCGGGGGTGGACATGGTTACTGTAGTCCAGGCGGGGCAGGACATGGTTACTGTAGTCCAGGCGGGGCAGGACATGGTTACTGTAGTCCAGGCGGGGGTTGACATGGTTACTGTAGTCCAGGCGGGGATTGACATGGTTACTGTAGTCCAGGCGGGGGTGGACATGGTTACTGTAGTCCAGGCAGGGCAGGACATGGTTACTGTAGTCCAGGCGGGGATGGACATGGTTACTGTAGTCCAGGCGGGGGTGGACATGGTTACTGTAGTCCAGGCGGGGGTGGACATGGTTACTGTAGTCCAGGCGGGGCAGGACATGGTTACTGTAGTCCAGGCGGGGCAGGACATGGTTACTGTAGTACAGGCGGGGTTGGACATAGTTACTGTAGTCCAGGCGGGGGTGGACATGGTTACTGTAGTCCAGGCGGGGCAGGACATGGTTACTGTAGTCCAGGCGGGGGTGGACATGGTTACTGTAGTCCAGGCGGGGGTGGACATAGTTACTGTAGTCCAGGCGGGGCAGGACATGGTTACTGTAGTCCAGGCGGGGGTGGACATGGTTACTGTAGTCCAGGCGGGGCAGGACATGGTTACTGTAGTCCAGGCGGGGGTGGACATGGTTACTGTAGTCCAGGCGGGGGTGGACATGGTTACTGTAGTCCAGGCGGGGCAGGACATGGTTACTGTAGTCCAGGCGGGGCAGGACATGGTTACTGTAGTCCAGGCGGGGGGTGGACATGGTTACTGTAGTCCAGGCGGGGCCGGACATGGTTACTGTAGTACAGGCGGGGGTGGACATGGTTACTGTAGTCCAGGCGGGGCAGGACATGGTTACTGTAGTCCAGGCGGGGGTGGACATGGTTACTGTAGTCCAGGCGGGGGTGGACATAGTTACTGTAGTCCAGGCGGGGCAGGACATGGTTACTGTAGTCCAGGCGGGGGTGGACATGGTTACTGTAGTCCAGGCGGGGGTGGACATGGTTACTGTAGTCCAGGCGGGGGTGGACATGGTTACTGTAGTCCAGGCGGGGGTGGACATGGTTACTGTAGTCCAGGCGGGGCAGGACATAGTTACTGTAATCCAGGAAGGGGTGGACATGGTTACTGTAGTCCAGGCGGGGGTGGACATGGTTACTGTAGCCCAGGCGGGGGTGGACATAGTTACTGTAGTCCAGGCGGGGGTGGACATAGTTACTGTAGTCCAGGCGGGGGTGGACATGGTTACTGTAGTCCAGGCGGGGGTGGACATGGTTACTGTAGTCCAGGCGGGGGTGGACATGGTTACTGTAGTACAGGCGGAGGTGGACATGGTTACTGTAGTCCAGGCGGGGGTGGACATGGTTACTGTAGTCCAGGCGGGGGTGGACATGGTTACTGTAGTCCAGGCGGGGGTGGACATGGTTACTGTAGTCCAGGCGGGGGTGGACATAGTTACTGTAGTCCAGGCGGGGGTGGACATGGTTACTGTAGTCCAGGCGGGGGTGGACATAGTTACTGTAGTCCAGGCGGGGGTGGACATGGTTACTGTAGTCCAGGCGGGGCAGGACATAGTTACTGTAGTCCAGACGGGGCAGGACATGGTTTTAGACAGTCTTAGTTCGATATAACTGAAAAAAAAACTTTAGGATTTGACTTTGCTTGCTCTGCTATGCGAACTTCATAGTTTCTTTTTCCTTTCCTAATCTCTTTTTTAACATATCTAGCCAGTTGTATGGATTCCTGTTCTAAACTGACTTCTCCATTCTTAATCTTTTTTTGAGATATTTTTTTTTTTTTGAGATATATACAAGAGTTGTTACATTCTTGTACAGCCACTAGTACGCGTTGCGTTTCGGGCAGGTCCCTGGAATACGATCCCCTGCCGCGAAGAATCGTTTTTTCATCCAAGTACACATTTTACTGATGCGTTAAACAGAGGCTACAGTTATGGAATTGCGCCCAGTAAATCCTCCCCGGCCAGGATACGAACCCATGACATAGCGCTCGCGGAACGCCAGGCAAGCGTCTTACCACTACACCACGGAGACTGTGAATCCTTTTGTACCAAGCTCTCTTTTTACCTATAATGTTCTTTAAATTATTTGTTATCCACTTTGGGTCATTAGTATTCGATCTATTCAATTTGTATGGTATACCACGTTCCTGTGCTTTGTTTAGAATATTCTTAAATAAGTTATATATTAAATTCACATCGAAATCCCCTTTTACGTCACCTGTCGCTGGGTTCATGTCTCGCTCCAAGGCCGGCCCCCACCCCATACCCAAGACTTTCCAATCTATTTGACCCTAAAAATTTCTTAAGCTATTAAAATCAGCTTTTCGAAAATCTGGCACTTTAACGGAATTTTCTCCTACAGGTCTATTCCATTCTATGCTAAATCTGATTTCTTTGTGGTCACTGTTCCCTAGCTCACTCCCTATTTCGATGCCATTAATTTGTGTTTCCCTGTTAGTTAACACTAAATCTAAAATATTATTTTCCCGTGTTGGTTCCTTAATGTGTTGCTTAAGAAAGCAATCGTCAATTAATTCTAGAAAACCTTCTGCTTCACTATTCCCTGTTTTGTTCAACCAGTTTATTCCACTAAAGTTAAAGTCACCCATGACATAAATACTGTTAGATCTAGATGCTCTAGATATTTCATCCCATAGATGCTTTGCTTCCATTCTGTCTAAATTTGGTGGCCTATATATAACTCCTATTATAATATTATTTGCTTTTTCGTTTAATTCTATCCAAATAGTTTCTGTGTGTGGCTCGGTTTTGATTCCCTCTTTGAGACTACATTTCAAATTGTCCCTAACATATATGGCTACTCCCCCTCCTCGTCTAATATATCTATCTGTGTGAAATAGTTTAAATCCATTTATTTGATATTCAGCTAATAGTTCTCTATTTTCTACATTCATCCACGTTTCGGTAAGTGCAATAATATCTATTTTTTTCTGTGCAGACAAGAACATTTAATTCGTTAATTTTATTTCTTAGACTTCTACTGTTAGTGTAATATACCCTAAGTTTTATTGTTATTTTGAGGCCCTTTTCTTTCCCTGATCATTTTGCCAATTCTTTTCTCCCACGAACACATACTTTCATTACCTCCTTCCTCCAAATCAATTCCCATACCACTATCTACTAACAGTTTAAACCCAAACAAACACCTCTAACCACTGGTTCGAACGAGTTCGTAACAGCAACAACCCCAGCCCTCGATAGATGCACCCCATCACGAGCATACATTTCATTTCTTCCATAGAAGTGTTCCCAGTTGTCTATGAAAGATATTGCATTTGATTTGCAATATCTTTCCAGCTGGCAATTGACACCAAGTGCCCTCGACATCCATTCATTACCCACTCCCTTTCTTGGAAGAATGCCACATATGATTGGGATTCTTCCCTTGCTCCTAACTAATTCAATGGCTGTCTTGAATCTCTGTATTAGTGCCTCACTCCTAACTCGTCCAACATCATTACCCCCTGCACTAATACAAATAATGGGTTTGTTCCCATTTCCCGTCATAATATCATTCATGTTTCCAACAATATCACCAATTCCAGCTCCCGGATAGCAAACCCTTAATCTGTTCTCCCTATCTCTGGCACAAAACGTTCTGTCTAAATACCTCACCTGGGAATCTCCCACAACTAAAATTCGCTTCGGTACCTCCTTAACTTTCTGAGCAGCCGGAGGGGCCTGTGCTCCGCCGCTCCTCACTGATTTCCGTTCCAAGTGAACTGCAGGCTCACCACAGCACACGTCCTCCAACACGGCAAATGAATTTGCTGTCCTTAGGGCGTCTGTAGGCGGCCTTGTCAAGGTCTTCTTAAGACCCCTGTCCTTAACGACTCTCCACGACGAGGTCCCGTCAACACTGATCTCCTCCTTCATTTCCTCCCGAAGTCTCAGCCGTCGTATCTCCTCCCGCAGGGAATCCATCTCTGCTCTCAGAGCTCCAACCAGACTCATCAAATCCTTCACTAATCCTTCCATTATTGCAATAATAATGTTACTACAATCGGAGCTCCAGCTAACACAACCTCTCACTGTGACTGCACCTGACTGACTGATCACATTAGCAACTTTCCATAACTCTGGCACTCTGCCTAACTCTATTGATTTATTAAACATGGTAGACAGTGGCTCGGAAAGCTCCTCTTTGCATTCTTTAAGCACCCTGGCAAACACTTCATCCGGCCCTGTGGATCTGTTTGGTTTGAGTTTAACTATTTGTTTAATTACATCCTCCCTAGTAACTGCTAAACTAGTCAACCTGTCCTCGTCCCCACCCACATAGACTTGTTCACCTGAAGGCATATTGTTAAGTTCCTCTTTAGTAAATACAGATATAAAATATTTATTAAAAATACTACTCATCTCTTCATCATTATCTGTTATTTGACCTATCTCAGATTTTAATGGACCTATCCTCTCCCTAATCTTTGTCCGGTATAACTGGAAAAACCCTTTAGGATTTGTCTTTGTTTGCTCTGCTATGCGAACTTCATAGTTTCTTTTTTATTTCCTTATCTCTTTTTTAGTATTTCTAACCAGTTGTACGAATTCCTGTTCTAAACTGACTTCCCCATTCATAATCCTTTTGTACCACGTTTCTTTTTTTACCTATAAGGTTCTTCAGCTCCTGTGTTATCCACTTTGGATCATTAGTATTTGATCTATTCAATTCATATGGTATATTACATTCCTGGGCTTTGCTTAGAATATTTTTAAATAGGTTATATTTTGAATCCACATCGAAAACCCCATTTACGTCACCTTTCGCTGGGTTCACGTCTAGCTCCAAGACCGGCCCACACCCCATAACCAAGACTTTCCAATCTATTTGACCCAAAAAAATTCTTAGGCTATTGAAATCAGCTTTTCGAAAATCAGGCACTTTAACAGAATTTTCTCCTACAGATCCATTCCATTCAATGCTAAATCTGATTTCTTTATGATCACTGTTCCCTAGCTCACTCCCTATTTCGATGTCCTTAATATGAGTTTCCCTGTTAAGAGCATAAGAACATAGGTAACTGCAGAAGGCCTATTGAACATAAGAACATAAGAACAAAGGTAACTGCAGAAGGCCTATTGGCCCATACGAGGCAGCTCCTATTCTATAACCACCCAATCCCACTCATATACTTGTCCAACCCGTGCTTGAAACAATCGAGGGACCCCACCTCCACAATGTTACGCGGCAATTGGTTCCACAAATCAACAACCCTGTTACTGAACCAGTATTTACCCAAGTCTTTCCTAAATCTAAACTTATCCAATTTATACCCATTGTTTCGTGTTCTGTCCTGTGTTGATACTTTTAATACCCTATTAATATCCCCCCGGTTATGTCCATTCATCCACTTGTAAACCTCTATCATGTCACCCCTAACTCTTCGCCTTTCCAGTGAATGCAACTTAAGCTTTGTTAATCTTTCTTCATATGAAAGATTTCTAATTTGGGGAATTAACTTAGTCATCCTACGCTGGACACGTTCAAGTGAATTTATATCCATTCTATAATATGGCGACCAAAACTGAACTGCATAATCTAAATGGGGCCTAACTAGAGCAAGATATAGCTTGAGAACCACACCAGGTGTCTTGTTACTAACGCTGCGATTAATAAATCCAAGTGTCCGATTTGCCTTATTACGAACATTTATGCATTGATCTTTTTGTTTTAAATTCTTACTAATCATAACTCCCAGATCCCTTTCGCAATCCGACTTCGCAATCACAACACCATCTAGCTCGTATCTTGTAACTCTATCATCATTACCTAACCTCAGAACTTTACATTTATCAGCATTAAACTGCATCTGCCAATCCTTTGACCATTTCAAAACCCTATCTAGATCAACTTGAAGTGATAGTGAGTCCTCCTCCGAATTAATTTCCCTACCGATTTTCGTATCATCGGCAAATTTGCAAATGTTGCTACTCAAACCTGAATCTAAATCATTTATATATATTATAAACAACAGAGGTCCCAGGACAGAGCCTTGAGGCACTCCACTTACAACATTTTCCCACTCTGACTTGATTCCATTTATACTAACTCTCTGTTTCCTTTGGTATAGCCATGCCCTAATCCAGCTTAATATAGCACCCCCAATACCATGAGACTCTATCTTTTTAATCAGTCTTTCATGTGGCACTGTATCAAAAGCTTTGCTAAAGTCAAGGTATACAACATCGCAATCCTTACCACTATCAACTGCCTCAACAATGCTAGAATAAAAAGATAACAAATTTGTTAAACATGAACGGCCATTTATAAAACCATGTTGCGACTCAATTATTAAATTATGTTTTTCAAGATGAAGACGAATTTTATTTGCTATTATAGATTCGAGTAACTTTCCCACAATAGACGTTAGGCTAATTGGTCGATAGTTAGACGCAAGTGATCTATCTCCTTTCTTAAAAACTGGTATCACATTAGCAACTTTCCAAAACTCTGGCACTCTGCCTGACTCTATTGATTTATTAAATATGGTTGACAGTGGGTCACAAAGCTCCTCTTTGCATTCTTTAAGCACCCTGGCAAACACTTCATCCGGCCCTGGGGATTTGTTTGGTTTGAGTTTTACTATTTGTTTAAGAACATCCTCCCTGGTAACTGTTAAACTCGTCAACCTGTCCTCGTCCCCACCCACATAGACTTGTTCGGCTGAAGGCATATTGTTAAGTTCCTCTTTAGTAAATACAGATACAAAATATTTATTAAAAATACTACTCATCTCTTCATCACTATCTGTTATTTGACCTGTCTCAGTTTTTAATGGACCTATCCTTTCCCTAGTCTTAGTACGATATAACTGAAAAAACCCTTTAGGATTTGTCTTTGCTTGCCCTGCTATGCGAACTTCATAGTTTCTTTTTGCTTTCCTTATCTCTTTTTTAACATTTCTAACCAGTTGTACGAATTCCTGTTCTAAAGTGACCTCCCCATTTTTAATCCTTTTGTACCAAGCTCTCTTTTTACCTATAAGGTTCTTCAAATTCTTTGTTATCCACTTTGGGTCATTAGTATTCGATCTATTCAATTTGTATGGTATACTACGTTCCTGTGCTTTGTTTAGAATATTCTTAAATAAGTTATATATTGAATCCACATCGAAATCCCCATTTAAGTCACCTATGGCTGGGTTCATGTCTCGCTCCAAGACCGGCCCACACCCCATACCCAAGACTTTCCAATCAATTTGACCCAAAAAATTTCTTAGGCTATTAAAATCAGCTTTACGAAAATCTGGCACTTTAACAGAATTTTCTCCTACTGGTCTATTCCATTCTATGCTAAATCTGATTTCTTTGTGATCACTGCTCCCTAGCTCACTCCCTATTTCGATGTCATTAATTTGCGTTTCCCTGTTAGTTAACACTAAATCTAAAATATTATTTTCCCGTGTTGGTTCCTTAATGTGTTGCGTAAGAAAGCAATCGTCAATTAATTCTAGAAAATCTTCTGCTTCACTATTCCCTGTTTTGTTCAACCAGTTTATTCCGCTAAAATTAAAGTCACCCATGACATAAATACTGTTAGATCTAGATGCTCTAGATATTTCATCCCATAGATGCTTTGCTTCCATTCTGTCTAAATTTGGTGGCCTATATATTACTCCTATTATAATATTATTAGCTTTTTCGTTTAATTCAATCCAAATAGTTTCTGTGTGTGGCTCTGTTTTGATTCCCTCTTTGAGACTACATTTCAAATTGTCCCTAACATATATGGCTACTCCACCTCCTCGTCTAATATATCTATCTGTGTGAAATAGTTTAAATCCATATATTTGATATTCAGCTAATAGTTCTCTATTTTCTACATTCATCCACGTTTCGGTAAGTGCAATAATATCTATTTTTTCTGTGCAGACAAGAGCATTTAATTCGTTAATTTTATTTCTTAGACTTCTACTGTTAGTGTAACCCAATTATATTGTTAGTATTGACCCAAACGATGCAGCTCCTATTTATAACCACCCAATCCCACTCATATACATAGAGTTAGTTAACACTAAATCTAAAACATTATTTTCCTGCGTTGATTCCTTAATGTGTTACATAAGAACATAAGAACAAAGGCAACTGCAGAAGGCCTGTTGGCCCATACGAGGCAGCTCCTATTTATAACCACCCAATCCCACTCATATACATGTCCAACCCATGCTTGAAACAATCGAGGGACCCCACCTCCACAATGTTACAGGGCAATTGGTTCCACAAATCAACAACCCTGTTACTGAACCAGTATTTACCCAAGTCTTTCCTAACTCTAAACTTATCCAATTTATACCCATTGTTTCGTGTTCTGTCTTGTGTTGATACTTTTAATACCCTATTAATATCCCCTTTGTTATGTCCATTCACCCATTTGTAAACCTCTATCATGTCACCCCTAACTCTTTGCCTTTCCAGTGAATGCAACTTAAGCTTTGTTAATCTTTCTTCATATGAAAGATTTCTAATTTGGGGAATTAACTTAGTCATCCTACGTTGGACACGTTCAAGTGAATTTATATCCATTCTATAATACGGCGACCAAAACTGAACTGCATAATCTAAATGGGGCCTAACCAGAGCAAGATATAGCTTAAGAACCACACCAGGTGTCTTGTTACTAACGCTTCGATTAATAAATCCCAGTGTCCTATTCGCCTTATTACGAACATTCATGCATTGATCCTTTTGTTTTAAATTCTTACTAATCATAACTCCCAGATCCCTTTCGCAATCCGACTTCGCAATCTCAACACCATCTAGCTCGTATCTTGTAACTCTATCATCATTACCTAGCCTCAGAACTTTACATTTATCAGCATTAAACTGCATTTGCCAATCATTTGACCATTTCAAAACCCTATCTAGATCAACTTGAAGTGATAGTGAGTCCTCCTCCGAATTAATTTCCCTACCGATTTTCGTATCATCAGGAAATTTGCAAATGTTGCTACTCAAACCTGAATCTAAATCATTTATATATATTATAAACAACAGAGGTCCCAGGACAGAGCCCTGAGGTACTCCACTAACAACATTATCCCAATCTGACTTAACCCCATTTATACTAACTCTCTGTTTCCTTTGGAATAGCCATGCCCTAATCCAAGTTAATATAGCACCCCCAATACCATAAGCTTCTATTTTTTTAATTAGCCTTTCATGTGGCACTGTATCAAAAGCTTTGCTAAAGTCAAGGTACACAACATCACAATCCTTACCACTATCAACTGCCTCAACTATGCTGGAATAAAAAGTTAGCAAATTTGTTAAACATGAACGGCCATTTGTAAAACCATGTTGCGACTCATTTATTAATTTATATTTTTCAAGATGGAGATGAATTGTATTTGCAATTATTGATTCAAGTAACTTTCCCACAATAGACGTTAGGCTAATTGGCCGATAGTTTGACGCAAGTGATCTATCTCCTTTCTTAAAAATTGGTACCACATTAGCTACCTTCCATGACTCTGGCACTCTGCCTGACTCTATTGATTTATTAAATATGGTAGACAGTGGCTCGGAAAGCTCCTATTTGTATTCTTTAAGCACTCTGGCAAACACTTCATCCGGCCCTGGGGATTTGTTTGGTTTTAGTTTTTCTAATTGTTTAATTACATCCTCCCTGGTAACTGCTAAACTAGTCAACCTGTCCTCATCCCCACCCACATACACTTGTTCGGCTGAAGGCATATTGTTAAGTTCTTCTTTAGTAAATACAGATATAAAATATTTGTTAAAAATACTACTCATCTCCTTGTCATTATCCGTAATTTGACCTGTCTCAGATTTTAATGGACCTATCCTTTCCCTAGTCTTAGTTCGATATAACTGAAAAACCCTTTAGGATTTGACTTTGCTTGCTCTGCTATGCGAACTTCATAGTTTCTTTGTGCTTTCCTAATCTCTTTTTTAACATTTCTAACCAGTTGTATGAATTCCTGTTCTAACCTGACTTCCCCATTCTTAATCCTTTTGTACCAAGCTCTCTTTTTACCTATAAGGTTCTTTAAATTATTTGTTATCCACATTGGGTCATTAGTATTCGATCTATTCAATTTGTATGGTGTACTACGTTCCTGTGCTTTGTTTAGAATATTCTTAAATAAGTTATATATTAAATCCACATCGAAATCCTGTCGCTGGGTTCATGCCTCGCTCTAAGACCGGCCCACACTCCATACCCAAGACTTTCCAATCTATTTGACCCAAAAAATTTCTTAGGCTATTAAAATCAGCTTTTCGAAAATCTGGCACTTTAACAGAATTTTCTCCTACAGGTCTATTCCATTCTATGCTAAATCTGATTACTTTGTGATCACTGTTCCCTAGCTCACTCCCTATTTCGATGTCATTAATTTGTGTTTCCCTGTTAGTTAACACTAAATCTAAAATATTATTTTCCCGCGTTGGTTCCTTAATGTGTTGTGTAAGAAAGCAATCGTCAATTAATTCTAGAAAATCTTCTACTTCACTATTCCCTGTTTTGTTCAACCAGTTTATTCCACTAAAATTAAAGTCACCCATGACATAAATACTGTTAGATCTAGATGCTCTAGATATTTCATCCCATAGATGCTTTGCTAAAAACACAATAAACTACATCTGAAAGGTTAGGTTAAAGGGTTGGGGAATAAGAATAAATGATAGAACCTACTAAATACAACTTATGAGCAACTTGATGAACTTTAACAAATAACCCTTGATCTGCAAAAATGACCATTTGAGAAATTTGCCCTTGAAACGAGTAAATTCCAATATATAACAAAAATCCTTTGAAATGGTTAAACACCCAATCTTAAAAAAATAACACTTGAAATGCAAAATGACCATTTGAGAAATTAACCCTTGAAATGAGTAAATGAATGAGACAATGATTGACGAAACACAAAAGACAAGCAGGAATAATTATGTAAGTTAGATCATGTCTGGTTGGACTAGATAAGTTAGGATATATCAGTTTGGGAATGTAAGATTAAGTTATGTAAAGCAAGTTAGGATAGGTAAGATAAGTTATGTAAGTTAGGTTAAGCAGGTTAAGTTAGGTAAGGTA
Organism: Procambarus clarkii; assembly: GCF_040958095.1. Taxonomy (NCBI): domain Eukaryota; kingdom Metazoa; phylum Arthropoda; class Malacostraca; order Decapoda; family Cambaridae; genus Procambarus; species Procambarus clarkii. Next base: position 2,650,994 of record NC_091220.1, read on the forward strand.
AGGTAAGTTAGGTAGGGTAAGTAAGTTAGGTTAGGTTAAGTTAGGTAGGGTAGGTAAGTTAGGTTAAGCAGGATAAGTTAGGTTAAGTCAGGTAAGTTAGGTAAGATAGGTTAGGTTAAGTTAGGTAAGTTAGGTTAAGCAGGATAAGTTAGGTAAGGTAAGGTAAGTTAGGTTAAGCAGGTTCAGTTAGGTAGGGTAGGTAAGTTAGGTAAGATAGGTAAGGTAAGGTAAGTTAAGTTAGGATAGTAAAGTTAGGTTAAGAAGGTTATGTTAGGTAATATAGGTAAGTTAGGTAAGGTAAGGTAAGTTAAGTTAGGATAAGTAAAGTTAGGTTAAGTTAGGTAAGATAGGTAAAGGTAAGGTAAGTTAAGTTAGGATAGGTAAAGTTAGGTTAAGAAGGTTAAGTTAGGTACGATAGGTAAAGGTAAGGTAAGTCAAGTTAGGATAGGTAAAGTTAGGTTTAGGAACGTTACGTTAACTAAGTAACATTGGGTGGAGAGGATAGGTTACGTAGGTTTGAACAGTGTAGTTCAGAGAACAGTTTTAGGGTAAAGTGACTAAGAAATATATTTTAACAGAAGTGCATGTTTGGTATGAAAAGCCGAACTAGTTACATTTTGGAGAGAAATTTTATGACTGAAGATGTCTTAATGAATAACATGATGGAAGAAGGAGAGTTTCTTTGATGAACGAAGGTGTCTTAGAGAACAACTTTGAGGACTTAGAGAATTACTATGTTGAACGAAAGTGAGTTAGAGATTACCTTTGATGACTCTGAGAATATCTTTGATGACTTCGAGAATAACATTTGAGGGCTCTGAGAATAACTTTTATGTCTTACATAATAACTTTAGATGTCTCTGAAAATAACTTTGATGAAAGAAGATGTCTTAGATTAACTTTTGATGTCTCTTGGAATAACTTTGATGACTTTGAGAACAAGTTTGATGAACAAAGATGTTTTGGAAAGTTTCTCTGACGAACGAAGGTGACTCTGAGAATACCTTTGATGACTCTAAGATTATCTTTGATGACTTTGAAAACAAGTTTGATGACTGAGATTAATTTTAACGTCTCTTGGAATACCTTTGGTGACTCTGAGAAAATCGTTGATGACTTTGAGAATGACTTCTGAGAACATGAGTAGGATTTGAATGCGTCTTTGATGTATTGAAGATATCTTACAGAACAACTTTGATGGCCGAGATTAACTTTGAGTACGTGAAAATACCTTTTTGATGACATCGTGAATAATTTTGATAGCTCTGAGAATAACTTTTATGCCTCTGAGATTAACTTTATTGAACGAAGATGTTTTAGAAAGTTTCTCTGATGAACGAAAGGTTACTTGGAGAATAACATTTTGATAACTGAGATTAACTTTTTGATGACTCTGAGAATAACTTTGAGGATGCGAGTAAATTTTTGAGTGTTTGAGAGTGTCTTTGGATATCTCGAAGAGTGCCCTTGAAGTCTTAAAGGATGTTTTTGATGTCTCAAAGGATGTCTTTGAGTGTAACTTTGATGTCTTTGAGTAAGTCCTTGATGTCTTGAAGAGTGTCTTTGACTATATTTCTTACTTGACGACATATAATTTTAGTTAGGAACAATGATGAATATGACTATTTTAGCGAAGTGAAAGGTTACTTTAGTTAAGAACAGTGTTGGAAAGAGGCTACACATGACTATTTCAGATGAGAGAAGTGATATTTAAGTTAAGAAATGACAGGGAAACATGATGAAGTAACTATTTTTTAGTAGACTGATGAATACTTTTTAGTTGAGCAAAAAGACAAAACATGATGAACATGACTTTTCTGATGATTGGCGGATAATTTTTTAGATAAGAAATGACAATGAAATATGATGAACATGGTTATTTTCTGTTGACTATGGAATAAGTTTAGTTAGGAAATGATGAAAGTTATTATTTTTAATTGAATGACGATGGATAAAGTTAGTTATGAACAGTGTTGGAAAGATTCCTTTGACAATTTTTAGCTAAGAGAGAGGTTATTTTAGTTAAGACCGGTGTTGAATGAGATTAATCCTGATTATTTTTGGTTGATTGACAATTAATTTTTATTGAGAAATGATGAAAGTGACTATGTTTTAGTTGATTGGCGAAAAGATTTTTTTAGTTAAGAAGTTACAAGAAAGATTTGTCTTTGTAAATTTGGAACTGAATAAAGCGTAGATTTGTTTAAGAACAGGGTTGGTAGAACTATTAAGTTGACTACGAGAATTACTTTGACATAGTTTTGCAAATAAAACTGGGTGACTAAAATTGTTGAGGGAACTGTATTGCAGTATAATATTATTTGATAAAGAACTAGTTAGTGAATGGAAGAAACAAATGGGTTTAAAGAAACAAAGAACATAAAAAATTGAGGTTAAGTAAGGGAATGAACACAGTGAACACAGAAAACCTGTAAGAAAAAGTTGATGAATAGAGTGAACATGCAAAGAATATGAACTTACAGAGAATATGAAGACATGATAAGGAACATAGGGAATACAAAGAATGAACACTGAACATGTGAAGAACAAGCTAAGAACATTGAGAACATGAATATTGTGTATAAAAGTTATACAGAGAACATATGATGTACATGAAAAAACATGACAAAAACATAATGAACATAAGGGGAAAATGGTAGAAAACAGAAAAACATGTGAAAAAAATTTGAACTGAGCTTGCTGTGAACATTTGTAGAACATGGAGCGAACAGAGATAACAGGGGAAAAATGTGAAGAACACAGCTGAATATAGAGAAAATAAGCAAATACAGTATGATTACTGAAGGTTTGGATACGTTGGGGATGAGAAAGGGTAAGGTGATTACTCTGATAAAGAGTTAGGCTGGAGAGGGGCCTGATTGGATATATTTATGTTTGATGGTCTAAGACAGAGGAAATGGAGCTTGGCTAATGTCCTGATTAATTTTACTACGTTAGAAATAAGGTGATCTTAAATCTCAGGTGATTTAGTTGGAAATAAAGAACTTGTACAAAATGAACTAAGCTAGGGGACAAGAGTTGAAACTTGATAACTGAACTGGATTTTATTTACTATGTCTGAAAATGTAGTTGGGTGTTTAAATCTCAGGGGAATTTGAACTGATAGTAATGAATTTACAGGAGTGAACTTGGACAGAGGACAAGAGCTAGAGTTTTATAATTGTTTATATCATATTTACTATGTCTGAAATACAGAGGGTAAAAATTTTAGGGAAATTGATGGGTTATTTACAAAGATACGAGAGAGAACCACACACTAGAAATTGAAGGGACGACGACGTTTCGGTCTGTCCTGGACCATTCTCAAGTCGATTGTGATGAGGACAGGTAGGGACAGGCATTAAATAGGCAAGAGAGAGCTGCCTCGGATAATAGGAGCTGCCTCGTATGGGCCAATAGGCCTGCTGCAGTTCTCATTACTACTATCCCCTACACCTGACTTTCCTCCTCAGCTCTCTCTTGCCTATTTAATGCCTGTCCCTACCTGTCCTCATCACAATCGACTTGAGAATGGTCCAGGACGGACCGAAACGTCGTCGTCCCTTCAATTTCTAGTGTGTGGTCTGGTCAACATACTTCAGCCACGTTATTGTGACTCATCGCCTGCATACGAGAGAGAACTAAGGTGGGGACGAGAGCTGGAGCTCAGTAACTGACTTGATCTTATTTACGGTGTCTGAAATACAGATGGTAAAAATTTTAGGGGGATTGATAGGATATTATAAAAGCCTTGAGGGGGAAGTAGGGTGGGGGACGAGAGCTGGAGCTCAGTAACTGACTTGATCTTATTTACTAACTTCGAAGTATGTCTGCTTTAAATTTCAGGGGGATTGGACTGCTAGTAGCGAAAATGTGGTCTCTGTCAAATTTGGGTCTTCAATTGGACTCTGATTAATTTCGATCATGAACTGGACTCTGAATATTTTGGGCACAAAGTGGACTCTGGCAAATTTTCGGTATAAACTGGACTCTGATGAAAATTGGGTAGAAAATGGACTCTGTCAAATTTCTGTCGTTAATTGGACTCTGATGAAATTTGAGCTTAAAACTGTCTCTGACTAATTTTGCTAACAAACTGGACTCTGAGAATTTTGGGCACAAACTGGTCTCTGACGAATTTCTGTCTATAACTGGGCTCTGTTCAATTTTGGTCTTTACAGGTGAAATAGCCGTAAATGGATATAAAACTAAATGTTATGGCTAAGTTGTCTGTTTTCATTAACAAAACGTCTAAGACAATATTCTCTGAAAATGCTCTTTGAAAAATGTGTGATTGAAAATGGGCAAAGGTTGTCCATAGAGTTTACCTGGAAATGCTGTGACACAAACACGATATTTTCTAAAAAATTTCAATAAGATTTTCCTACTCATTTTCTTCATAAGAACACTTAACAATCCTATAAATTCTCTTAAATTTCTCGCTCATAAGAAATCCTTAATCCCAAATCTGTAACTTCCCAAATTCACCTGAAAACCCTGGCAGTCCACAGACGATATTTGAATTTCTCCCATAAGAACTTTAACAAACTCGTACGAACTTATTTTCGTCATAAGAAACCTAAACAAACTTCTAAAATCTCAGAAATTACTCACTCATAAGAAATCCTTAATCTCAAATCTGTGACTCCCCAAATTCGCCTGAAAACCTTGACATGCTACACACGATATTTGCCCCCCAAAAAATATCGTCTGTGGCATGTCATCCACACTACTTGCCAGTTCCCCGTGGGGACCCATGTCGGACTGCCAGTACCCCGGGGGACCCATGTGGGAATGTCAGTACCCCAGGGGGACCCATGTGAGTCTGTCAATACCCCGGGGGACCAATGAGGGACTGCCAGTACCCCGGGGGGACCCATGTGGGACAGCCATTACCCCTGGGGGACCCATATGGGACTGCCAGTTCCCCGGTGGACCCATGTAGGTCTGTCAGTGCCCCGTGAAAACCCATGTGGGACTGCCAGTACCCCAGGGGGACCCATGTAGCACTGTCAATACCCAGGGGGACCAATGTGGGACTGTCAGTACCCCGGGGGGACCCATGTGGGACTGCCAGTACCCCGGGGGGACCCTTGAGGGACTGCCAGTACCCCGGGGGGACCCATGTGGGACTGCCAGTACCCCTGTGGAACCATGTGGGACTGCCAGTACACCGGGGGACCCATGGGGGACTGCAAGTACCCCACTTGCTAGCAAGTGGAGCCGAGCGGACAGCACACTGGACTTGTGATCCTGTGGTTCCGGGTTCGATCCCGGGCGCCGGCGAGAAACAATGGGCAGAGTTTCTTTCACCCTATGCCCCTGTTACCTAGCAGTAAAATAGGTACCTGGGTGTTAGTCAGCTGTCACGAGCTGCTTCCTGGGGGTGGAGGCCTGGTCGAGGACCGGGCCGCGGGACACTAAAGCCCCGAAATCATCTCAAGATAACCTCAAGATAACCCCGGGGGGAACCACGTGAGGCTGTCAGTAAGCCAGGGGGACCCGTGTGGGACGGTCAGTACCCCCAGGGGGACCCATGTGGGACTGCCAGTACCCCGTGGGGGACCCTTGTGAGACTGTCAGTACCCTGGGGGACCCATGTGGTACTGCCAGTACCCCGGGAGGGACCCGTTTGGGACTGCCAGTACCCCGGGGGGACCTATGTGGGGCTGTCAGTCCCCCCTGGGGGGACCCATGTGGGATTGCCAGTAACCGAGAGGGACCCATGTGGGACTGCCAGTACCCCAGGGGGACCCATGTGAGTCTGTCAATACCCCGGGGGACCAATGAGGGACTGAAAGTACCCCGGGGGGGGGACCCATGTGGGACAGCCATTACCCCAGGGGGACCCATGTAGGACTGTCAATACCCAGGGGGACCAATGTGGGACTGTCAGAACCCCGAGGGGACCCATTTGGGACTGCCAGTACCCCGGGGGGACACATGAGGGACTGCCAGAACCCCGGCGGGACCCATGTGGGACTGCCAGTACCCCTGTGGAACCATGTGGGCCTGCCAGTACACCGGAGAACCCATGGGTGACTGCCAGCACCCCAGGGGGGACCCGTGCGGGACTGTCAGTACCCCGGATGGACCCGTGTAGAACTGTCAGTACCCCGGGGGACCAATGTGGGACTGCCAGTACCCCGGGGGGACCCATGTGGGACTGCCAGTACCCCGGGGGGGACCCATGTGGCACTGCCAGTACCCGGGAGGACCCATGTGGGACTGCCAGTACCCCGGAGGACCCATGTGGCACTGCCAGTACCTGGAATGACCCGTGGGGGACTGCCAGTAACCCCGGGGGACCCATGTGGGACTGCCAGTTTCCTGGGGGGACCCATGTGGCACTACCAGTACCCAGGGGGACCCATGTGGGACTGCCAGTATCTCGGGGACTCGTGGGAGACTGCCAGTACCCCGGGGGACCCATGTGGAAATGCCAGTACCCCAGGAGACCCATGTGCGACTGCCAGTACCCTAGGGGACCCATGTGGGACTGCCAGTAACCCCGAGGGACCCATGTGGGACTGCGAGTACCCTGGGGGGAACCTATGTAGGACTATCAGTACCCCGGGGGGACCCATGTGGGACTGCCAGTACCCAAGGTGACTCATGAGGGACTGTTAGTACCACGGAGGAACCCATGTGGGACTGCCATTACCCCGGGGGAACTTATGTGGGACTGCCAGTTCCCCGGGGGGACCCATGTGGGACTGCCAGTTCCCCGGAGGATCCATGTGGGAATGTCAGTACGCCGTGTGGGTCTGCAAGTACCCCGGGGGAACCACGTGGGACTCAGTACGCCGGGGGGACACGTTTGAGACTGTCAGTACCCTGGGGGACCCATGTGGGACTGCCAGTACCCAGTGGGGGACCTGTGTGGAACTGTCAGTACCCCAGGGGTACCCATGTGGGACTGTCAGTACCCCAGGGGTACCCATGTGGGACTGTCAGTACCCCAGGGGTACCCATGTGGGACTGTCAGTACCCCAGGGGTACCCATGTGGGACTGTCAGTACCCCAGGGGTACCCATGTGGGGCTGCCAGTACCCAGTGGGGGACCTGTGTGGGAGTGTCAGTACCCCGGGTGACCCGTGTGGGACTGTCAGTTCCCCAGGGGGGACCCATGTGGGACTGCCAGTACTCCGAGGGGACCCGTGTGGGACTGCCAGTACTCCGAGGGGACCCGTGTGGGACTGCCAGTACTCCGAGGGGACCCGTGTGGGACTGCCAGTACCCCAGGGGGACCCATGTGGGACTGCCAGTACCCCAAGGGACCCATGTGGGACTGCCAGTACCTGGGGGGACTTTTGTGGGACTGCCAGTACCCCCAGGGGACCCATGTGGGACTGCTAGTACCCCAAGGGACCCATGTGGGACTGCCAGTACCCCAAGGGACCCATGTGGGACTGCCAGTACCCTGGAGGACCCATGTGGGACTGCCAGTACCCCAAGGGACCCATGTGGGACTGCCAGTACCCCAAGGGACCCATGTGGGACTGCCCGTACCCTGGAGGACCCATGTGGGACTGCCAGTACCCCAAGGGACCTATGTGGGACTGCCAGTACCCAGAGAGACCCATGTGGGACTGCCAGTACCTGGGGGGACCCTTGTGGAACTGCCAGTACCCCAAGGGACCTATGTGGGACTGCCAGTACCCAGAGAGACCCATGTGGGACTGCCAGTACCTCAGGGAGACCCATGTGGGATTGCCAGTACCTGGGGGGACCCATGTGGGACAGCCAGTACCTGGGGGGGACCCATGTGGGTCTGCCAGTACCCCAAGGGACCCATGTGGAGTGAGAGTACCTGGGTGGACCCATTTGGGACTGCCATTAACCTATGGGACCAATGTAAGACTGCCAGTACAGCGGGGGGGACCCATTTGGGACTGCCAGTATCCCGCGGGGACCCATGAAGGACTGCCAGTACCACCGAGGGGACCCATGTGAGACTGCCAGTACTCCGGGGGACCCATTTGGGGCTGCCATTAACCCGTGGGACCCATGTGCGACTGTCAGTACCCCGGTGGACCCATGTGGGACTGCCAGTACCCTGTAGGGACCCATGAGAGACTGCCAGAACCCCATGGAGACCCATGTGTGACTGCTAGTACCCCGGAGGGACCCATGTGGGACTGCCAGTACCCCGTGGGACCCATGTGGGACTGCCAATACCCCGTGTGTCCCATGTGGGACTGCCACTACCCCGGGGGACCCATGTGGGACTGCCACTACCCCGGGGGACCCTTGTAGGACTGCCACTACCCCGGGGGGACCCATGTGGGACTGACAGTACTCCGGGGAACCAATGTGGCACTACCATTACCCCGTTGGGAATGTCTAGGACCAGGTAGATCACGTGTTGTAAACCATGGTCTAGGACCAGCCAGACCACGTGCTGTAAACCAAGGTCTAGGACCAGCCAGATCACGTGTTGTAAACCCAGGACTAGGACCAGCCAGACCACGTGTTATAAACCCAGGTCAAGGACCAGCCAAACCACGTGTTGTAAACCCAGGTCTAGGACCAGCCAGACCACGAATTGTAAACCCAGGTCTAGGACCAGCCAGACCACGCGTTGTAAACCCAGGTCTAGGACCAGCCAGACCACGTGTTGTAAACCCAGGTCTAGGACCAGCCAGACCACGTGTTGTAAACCCAGGTCGAGGACCAGCTAGACCAGGTGTTGTAAATCATGGTCTAGGAAAAACCAGACCACGTGTTGTAAACCCTAATCTAGCACCAGCCAGACCACGTTTTGTAAACCATGGTCTAGGACAAGCTAGACCACGTGTTGTAAACCCAGGTCTTTGACAAGCCAGACCACGCGTTGAAAACCCAGGTTTTTGATAAGCCATACTACGTGTTGTAAATACAGGTCTAGGACCAGCCATGCCACGTGTTGTAAACCCAGGTCTAGTAAAAGTAAAATCACGTGTTGCAAACCCAAGTCTAGAACAAGCCAAACCACGTGATGTAAATCCAGGTCTAGGACAAGCAAGAAAACGTGTTGTAAATCCAGGTCTAGGGCAAGCCAGATCACGTGTTGTAAACCATGGTCTAAGACACGCTAGACCACGTGTTGAAAACCCAGGTCTAGAACAAGCCAGACCACGTGTTGTAAACCATTGTCTAGGACCAGCCAAACCACGTGTTGTAAACCCAGGTCCAAGACGAGCAAGACCTCGTGTTTTAAACCATGGTCTAGGACAAGCCAGACCTCGTGTTGCAAACCCAGGTCTATGACAAGCCAGACCACGGTGTTGTAAACCAAGGTCTAAGACAAGCCAGACCACGTGTTGTAAAGACAGGTTTAAGACCAGTCAGACCACGTGTTGTAAACCAAATTATAAGACTAGCCAGACCACGTGTTTTAAACCCAGGTCTAGGACAAGCCAGACCACGTGTTGTAAACCCAGGTCAAGGACAAGCCAGACCACGTGTTGTAAACTAAGGTCTAGGAGAAGCCAGACCACGTGTTGCAAACCCCAGATCTAGGACAAATAAAACCACATGTTGTAAACCCAGGTCTGGGACAAGCAAGACCACGTGTTTTAGACCTGGGTCTTGGACAAACCAGACCACGTGTTGTAAACCCAAGTCTAAGAGAAACCAAACCACGTGTTGTAAACCAAGGACTAGGACCAGCCAGACCACGTGTTGTAAACAATGGTCTAGGACAAGCCAGATCACGTGTTGTAAACCCAGTTTTATGACTAGCCAGACCACATGTTGTAAACTCAGGTCAATAACAAGCTAGACCACGAGTTGTAAACCCAGGTCTTGGACAAGCCAGACCACGTGTTGTAAACCGAGGTCTAGGACTTGCTAGACAGCATGTTGTAAACCAATGTCTACGACAAGCCAGACCACATGTTGTAAACCCAGGTCTGGGACAAGATAGAGAACGTGTTGTAAACCAAGGTCTAGGACGAGCCATACCACGTGTTGTAAACCCAGGTCTAGGACAACCCAGACCACGTTTTGTAAACCATGGTCTAGGACCTGCTAGACCACGTGATGTAAGTCCAGGTTTAGAAGAAGCCAGACCACGTGTTGCACACCCAGTTCTATGACCAGCCAGATTACGTGTTGTAAACCCAGGTCCAGGACCAGCTAGACCACTTGTTGTAAACTCAGGCCAAGCACAACCCAGACCACGTGTTGTAAACCATTGTCAAGGACTTGCTAGACCACGTGTTGTAAACCCAATTCTAATGCCCACCTGACCACGTGTTGTAAACCCAGTTCTAGGACAAGCCAGAAAACATGTTGTAAACACAGGTCTAGGACTAGCCAGATCACGTATTGTAAACCCAGGTCTACGACCAGCAAGGTCACGTGTTGTAAACCATGGTCTAGGACAAGCAAGAACATGAGTTGTAAACCCAGGATTAGGATAAGCCTCACACGGGGTGTAAACCCAGATTTAGGACAAGCCAGTTCAAGTGTTATAAGGCCAGGTTTACGACAAGACAGACCACGGTGGTGTAAACCCAGGACTAGGACAAGCCAGACAACATGTTGTAAACCAAGGTCTACATCAAGCCAGACCACGTGTTGTAAACCAAGGACTAGGACCAGCCAGACCACGTGTTGTAAACAATGGTCTAGGACAAGCCAGATCACGTGTTGTAAACCCAGTTTTATGACTAGCCAGACCACATGTTGTAAACTCAGGTCAAGAACAAGCTAGACCACGAGTTGTAAACCCAGGTCTTGGACAAGCCAGACCACGTGTTGTAAACCCAGTGGTCTAGCTGGGTCCTGGACTTGCTAGACAGCATGTTGTAAACCAATGTCTACGACAAGCCAGACCACATGTTGTAAACCCAGGTCTGGGACAAGAAAGAGAACGTGTTGTAAACCAAGATCTAGGACGAGCCATACCACGTGTTGTAAACTCAGGTCTAGGACAACCCAGACCACGTTTGTTAAACCATGGTCTAGGACCTGCTAGACCACGTGATGTAAATCCAGGTCTAGAAGAAGCCAGACCACGTGTTGCACACCCAGTTCTATGACCAGCCAGATTACGTGTTGTAAACCCAGGTCCAGGACCAGCTAGACCACTTGTTGTAAACTCAGGCCAAGGACAACCCAGACCACGTGTTGTAAACCATTGTCTAGGACTTGCTAGGCCACGTGTTGTAAACCCAATTCTAATGCCCACCTGACCACGTGTTGTAAACCCAGTTCTAGGACAAGCCAGAAAACATGTTGTAAACACAGGTCTAGGGCTAGCCAGATCACGTATTGTAAACCCAGGTCTACGAACAGCAAGGTCACGTTGTAAACCATGGTCTAGGACAAGCAAGAACATGAGTTGTAAACCCAGGATTAGGATAAGCCTCACACGGGATGTAAACCCAGATTTAGGACAAGCCAGTTCAAGTGTTGTAAGGCCAGGTTTACGACAAGACAGACCACGGTGGTGTAAACCCAGGACTAGGACAAGCCAGACAACATGTTGTAAACCAAGGTCTACATCAAGCCAGACCACGTGTTGTAAACCATGGTCTAGGACCAGCCAGACCACGTGCTGTAAACCAAGGTCTAGGACCAGCCAGACCACATTTTGTAAACCAAGGTCTAGGACCAGCCAGACCACGTGCTGTAAACCAAGGTCTAGGACCAGCCAGACCACATGTTGTAAACCCAGGTCTAGGACAAACCGGACAAAGTGTTGCAAACCCAGGTCAAGGAACAGCCAGACCACGTGTTGTAAACCCAGTTCTATGACCAGCCAGATCATGTGTTGTAAACCCAGGTCTAGGGCAAGCCAGAGCACGTGTTGTAAACCCAGGTCTAGGACTAGTCAGAAAACATGTTGTAAACTAAGGTCTACGACAAGCCAGACCATGTGTTGTAAACCCAGGTTTAGGACAAGCCAGACCACGTATTGTAAACGCAGTTTTAGGACTAGCCAGACCACATGTTGTAAACCCAGGTCCAGGACAAGCCAGACTACCTTTTGTAAACCCAGGTTTAGGACTAGCCAGACCACGTGTTGTAAACCCATTTCTAGGACATACCAGACCACATGTTGTAAACCCAGTTTTATGACTAACCAAACCGAATGTTGTAAACTATGGTCTAGGACCAACCAGATCTCGTGTTGAAAACCATGCTCTAGGACAAGCAAGAACACGAATGTAAACCGAGGTTTAGGACAAGCAAGAAGACATGTTGTAAACCCAGATTTAAGACAAGCCACACCACGTATTGTAAATCCAGGTCTAGGGCAAGGCAAACCACGTGTTGTCAACCCAGGTCTAGGACGAGCGAGACCATGTGTTGTAAACCATGGTCTAGGATAAGCAAGACCACGTGTTGTAAACCCAGGTCTAGAACAAGCCAGACCACGTGTTGTAAACCCAGGTCTAGAACAAGCCAAACCACGTGTTGTAAACACAGGTCAAGAAAAAGTCACACCACGTCTTGTAAACCCAGGTCTAGGACCAGCCAATTCACGTGTTGCAAACCATGGTCTAGGATATGCAAGAACACGAGTTGTAAACCATAGTCTATGACAAGTAAGACCACATGTTGTAAACCCAGGTCTAGGACAAGCCAGACAACGACTTGTAAACCAAGGTCTACGACAAGCTAGGCCACTTTTTGTAAACCAAGGTCTAGGAATAGCCAAAATACGTGTTGTAAACCATTGTCTAGGACAAGAAAGACGACATATTGTAAACCCAGGTCTAGGACTAGAAAGACCACGTGTTGTATACCTAGGTCTAGGACAAACCAGACCACGTGTTGTAAACCCAGGTCTAGGACTAGCCAGACAACGTGTTGTAAACCAAGGTTTAAGACTAGGTAGACCACATGTTGTAAACCCAGGTCTAGGACAAACCAGACCACGTGTTGCAAACCCAGGTCAAGGAACAGCCAGACCACGTGTTGTAAACCCAGGTGTAGGACCAGCCAGATCATGTGTTGTAAACCCGGGTCTAGGACAAGCCAGACCACGTGTTGTAAACCCAGTTTTATGACTAACCAAACCGAATGTTGTAAACCATGGTCTAGGACCAGCCTGATCACGTGTTGAAAACCATGGTCTAGGACAAGCAAGAACACGAGTTGTAAACCGAGGTTTAGGACAAGCAAGAAGACATGTTGTAAACCCAGATTTAGGACAAGCCATACCACGTGTTGTAAATTAAGGTCTAGGGCAAGGCAAACCACTTGTTGTAAACCCAGGTCTAGGACGAGCGAGACCATGTATTGTAAACCATGGTCTAGGACAAGCAAGAACACGTGTTGTAAACCCAGGTCTAGGACGAGCGAGACCATGTATTGTAAACCATGGTCTAAGACAAGCCAAACAACGTGTTGTAAACCAAGGTCTAGGACCAGACAGACCACGGTGTTGTAAACCAAGGTCTAGGACAAGCCCGACCACGTGTTGTAAACACAGGTCCAAGACCAGTCAGACCACGTGTTGTAAACCCAGATCTAGAAGCCAGACCACGTGCTGTAAACCAAGTTCTAGGAGAAGACAGACCACGTGTTGTAAACCCCAGGTCTAGGAAAAACCAGACCACGTGTTGTAAACCAAGGTCTAGGACAAGCAAGACCTCGTGTTTTTAAACTGGGTCTTGGACAAACCAAACCACCTGTTGTAAACCAAGGACTAGGACCAGGCAGACCACGCGTTGTAAACCATAGTCTAGGACAAGGCAGACCACGTGATGTAAGCCCAGTTTTATGACTAGCCAGACCACATGTTGTAAACCCAGGTCAAGAACAAGCCAGACCACGAGTTGTAAACCCAGGTCTTGGACAAGCCAGACCACGTGTTGTAAACCAAGGTCTACGACCAGTCAGACCACGTGTTGTAAACCCAGGTCTAGAAAAAGCCAAACGAGGTGTTGTAAACTCAGGACTAGGAATCGCCAGACCACGGTGTTGTAAACCAAGATCTAGGACAAGCCAGACAACGTGTTGTAAACACAGGTCCAGGACCAGTCAGACCACTTGTGTTAAACCAGGGTCTAGGACAAGCCAGACCACGTCTTGTAAACCCATGTCTAGGATAAGCCAGACCACGTGTTGTACACCAAGTTATAAGACTATCCAGAACTCGTGTTGTAAACCCAGGTCTAGGACAATTCAGACCACGTGATGTAAACCCAGTTCTAGGAGAAACCTGACCACGTGTTATAAACCAAGGTCTAGGACCAGCCCGACCACGGTGTTGTAAGCCAAGGTCTAGGACAAACCAGACCAAGTGTTGTAAAGCCAGGTCTAGGACATGAAAGACCACGAGATGTAAATCCAGGTCAAGAACTAGCCAGAAACATGTTGTAAACCCAGGTTTAGGACTAGCCAGACCACGTGATGTAAACCCAGTTCTAGAACAAGCCATGCTACCTTTTGTAAACCCAGGTTTAACACTAGCCAGACCACGTGTTGTATACCCAGTTCTGGGACACGCCAGACCACATGTTGTAAACCTAGTTTTATGACTAACCAAACACATCTTGTAAACCCGGGTCTACAACAAGCCAGACTACGTTTTGTAAAACCAGGTTTAGGACTAGCCTAACCACGTGTTTTAAACCCAGTTCTAGGACAAGCCAGACAACGTGTTGTAAACCCAGGTCTAGGAACAGCCAGATCACGTGTTGTAATCCATGGTCAAGGACAAGCAAGAACACGAGTTGTAAACCCAGGTGTAGGACAAGCCAGACCAAGTGTTGTAAACCATGGTCTAGGACAAGCAAGAACACGTGTTGTAAACCTAGACCTATGATAAGCCAGACCACGTGTAGTAAACCCAGCTGTAAGACAAGCCAGACCACGTGTTGTAAACACAGGTCCAGGACCAGTCAGACCACGTGTATTAAACGCAGGTCTAGGAGAAGCCAGACCACGTGTTGTAAACCCAGGTTTAGAACAAGCCAGACCAGGTGTTGTAAATTCTGGTCTAGGAAACGCCTGGCCACGGTGTTGTAAACCAAGTTATAAGACTAGCCAGACCACGTGTTTTAAACCCAGGTCTTCGACAAGCCAGAACACGTGTTGTAAACACAGCTTTAGAACGAGCCAGACCGCGTGTTGTAAACCCAGGTTAAGGACTAGCCTGACCACGTGATGTAAACCCAAGTCAAGAAGAAGCCAGATCATGTGTTGTAAACCCAGTTCTAGGACCAGACAGATCACGTGTTGTAAATCAAGGTCCAGGACCAGTCAAACTACGTGTTGTAAACCCAGGTCAAGGACAACCCAGACCACGTGTTGTAAACCCAGGTCTAGGACAAGCCAGACCACGTGTTGTAAACCCAGGTCAAGGACATGCCAGACCACGTGTTGTAAACCAAGGTCTAGGAGAAGCCAGACCACGTGTTGTAAACCCCAGGTCTAGGACAAATAAAACCACATGTTGTAAACCCAGGTCTGGGACAATCAAGACCACGTGTTTTAGACCTGGGTCTTGGACAAACCAGACCACGTGTTGTAAACCCAAGTCTAAGACAAACCAAACCACATGTTGTAAACCAAGGACTAGGACCAGCCAGACCACGTGTTGTAAACAATGGTCTAGGACAAGCCAGATCACGTGTTGTAAACCCAGTTTTATGACTAGCCAGACCACATGTTGTAAACTCAGGTCAAGAACAAGCTAGACCACGAGTTGTAAACCCAGGTCTACGACAAGCCAGACCACATGTTGTAAACCCAGGTCTGGGACAAGATAGAGAACGTGTTGTAAACCAAGGTCTAGGACGAGCCATACCACGTGTTGTAAACCCAGGTCTAGGACAACCCAGACCACGCTTTGTAAACCATGGTCTAGGACCTGCTAGACCACGTGATGTAAATCCAGGTCTAGAAGAAGCCAGACCACGTGTTGCACACCCAGTTCTATGACCAGCCAGATTACGTATTGTAAACCCAGGTCCAGGACCAGCTAGACTACTTGTTGTAAACTCAGGCCACGGACAACCCAGACCACGTGTTGTAAACCATTGTCTAGGACTTGCTAGACCACGTGTTGTAAACCCAATTCTAATGCCCACCTGACCACGTGTTGTAAACCCAGTTCTAGGTCAAGCCAGTAAACATGTTGTAAACACAGGTCTAGGACTAGCCAGATCAGGTATTGTAAACCCAGGTCTACGACCAGCAAGGTCACGTGTTGTAAACCATGGTCTAGGACAAGCAAGAACATGAGTTGTAAACCCAGGATTAGGATAAGCCTCACACGGGGTGTAAACCCAGATTTAGGACAAGCCAGTTCAAGTGTTGTAAGGCCAGGTTTACGACAAGACAGACCACGGTGGTGTAAATCCAGGACTAGGACAAGCCAGACAACATGTTGTAAACCAAGGTCTACATCAAGCCAGACCACGTGTTGTAAACCATGGTCTAGGACCAGCCAGACCACGTGTTGTAAACAATTGTCTAGGACCAGCCAGACCACATTTTATAAACCAAGGTCTAGGACCAGCCAGACCGTGCTGTAAACCAAGGTCTAGGACCAGCCAGACCACATGTTGTAAACCTAGGTCTAGGACAAACCAGACCACGTGTTGCAAACCCAGGTCAAGGAACAGCCAGACCACGTATTGTAAACCCAGGTCTAGGACCAGCCAGATCATGTGTTGTAAACCCGGGTCTAGGACAAGCCAGACCACATGTTGTAAACCCAGTTCTAGGAATAGCCAGACCACGTTTTGTAAACCCAGTTTTATGACTAACCAAACCGAATGTTGTAAACCATGGTCTAGGACCAGCCTGATCACGTGTTGAAAACCATGGTCTAGGACAAGCAAGAACACGAGTTGTAAACCGAGGTTTAGGACAAGCAAGAAGACATGTTGTAAACCCAGATTTAGGACAAGCCATACCACGTGTTGTAAATTAAGGTCTAGGGCAAGGCAAACCACGTGTTGTAAACCCAGGTCTAGGACGAGCGAGACCATGTATTGTAAACCATGGTCTAGGACAAGCAAGAACACATGTTGTAAACCCAGGTCTAGGACGAGCGAGACCATGTATTGTAAACCATGGTCTAAGACAAGCCAAACCACGTGTTGTAAACCAAGGTCTAGGACCAGCCAGACCACGGTGTTGTAAACCAAGGTCTACGACAAGCCAGACCACGTGTTGTAAACACAGGTCCAAGACCAGTCAGACCACGTGTTGTAAACCCAGATCTAGGAGAAGCCAGACCACGTGTTGTAAACCAAGTTCTAGGAGAAGACAGACCACGTGTTGTAAACCCCAGGTTTGGGAAAAACCAGACCACGTGTTGTAAACCAAGGTCTAGGACAAGCAAGACCTCGTGTTTTTAAACTGGGTCTTGGACAAACCAAACCACCTGTTGTAAACCAAGGACTAGGACCAGGCAGACCACGCGTTGTAAACCATAGTCTAGGACAAGGCAGACCACGTGATGTAAACCCAGTTTTATGACTAGCCAGACCACATGTTGTAAACCCAGGTCAAGAACAAGCCAGACCACGAGTTGTAAACCCAGGTCTTAGACAAGCCAGACTACGTGTTGTAAACCAAGGTCTAGGACCAGTCAGACCACGTGTTGTAAACCCAGGTCTAGAAAAAGCCAAACGAGGTGTTGTAAACTCAGGACTAGGAATCGCCAGACCACGGTGTTGTAAACCAAGATCTAGGACAAGCCAGACAACGTGTTGTAAACACAGGTCCAGGACCAGTCAGACCACTTGTGTTAAACAAGAGTCTAGGACAAGCCAGACCACGTTTTGTAAACCCATGTCTAGGATAAGCCAGACCACGTGTTGTACACCAAGTTATAAGACTATCCAGAACTCGTGTTGTAAACCCAGGTCTAGGACAATTCAGACCACGTGATGTAAACCCAGTTCTAGGAGAAGCCAGACCACGTGTTATAAACCAAGGTCTAGGACCAGCCCGACCACGGTGTTGTAAGCCAAGGTCTAGGACAAGCCTGACCACGTGTTGTAAACACAGGCCTAGGACCATTCAGACCACGTGTTGTAAACCCAGTTCTAGGAGAAGCCAGACCACGTGTTATAAACCCAGTTCTAGGACTAGTCAGACAACGTGTTATAAACCCAGGTCTAGAACAAGCCGGACCAGGTGTTGTAAACTCAGAACTAAGAACCGCCAGACCACAGTGTTCTAAACCAAAGTCTAGGACAAGCCAGACCACGTGTTGTAAACACAGGTCCAGGAATAGTCAGACCACGTGTGTCAAACCCAGGCCTAGGACAAGCCAGACCACGTGTTGTAAACCCATGTCTAGGATAAGCCAAACCACGTGTTGTACACCACGTTATAAGACTATCCAGACCTCGTGTTGTAAACCCAGGTCTAGGACTAGCCAGACCACGGGTTGTAAACCCAGGTCTAAGACAAACCAGACAACGTGTTGTAAACCAAGGTCTAGGAGAAGCCAGACCACGTGTTGTAAACCCCAGGTCTAGGACAAACCAGACCACGAGATGTAAACCCAGGTCAAGAACTAGCCAGAAACATGTTGTAAACCCAGGTTTAGGACTAGCCAGACCACGTGATGTAAACCCAGTTCTAGGACAAGCCATGCTACCTTTTGTAAACCCAGGTTTAACACTAGCCAGACCACGTGTTGTATACCCAGTTCTGGGACACGCCAGACCACATGTTGTAAACCTAGTTTTATGGCTAACCAAACACATCTTGTAAACCCGGGTCTTCAACAAGCCAGACTACGTTTTGTAAAACCAGGTTTAGGACTAACCTAACCACGTGTTTTAAACCCAGTTCTAGGACAAGCCAGACAACGTGTTGTAAACCCAGGTCTAGGAACAGCCAGATCACGTGTTGTAATCCATGGTCAAGGACAAGCAAGAACACGAGTTGTAAACCCAGGTGTAGGACAAGCCAGACCAAGTGTTGTAAACCATGGTCTAGGACAAGCAAGAACACGTGTTGTAAACCTAGACCTATGATAAGCCAGACCACGTGTAGTAAACCCAGCTGTGAGACAAGCCAGACCACGTGTTGTAAACACAGGTCCAGGACCAGTCAGACCACGTGTATTAAACGCAGGTCTAGGAGAAGCCAGACCACGTGTTGTAAACCCAGGTTTAGAACAAGCCAGACCAGGTGTTGTAAATTCTGGTCTAGGAAACGCCTGGCCACGGTGTTGTAAACCAAGTTATAAGACTAGCCAGACCACGTGTTTTAAACCCAGGTCTTCGACAAGCCAGAACACGTGTTGTAAACACAGCTTTAGAACGAGCCAGACCGCGTGTTGTAAACCCAGGTTAAGGACTAGCCTGACCACGTGATGTAAACCCAAGTCTAGAACAAGCCAGATCATGTGTTGTAAACCCAGTTCTAGGACTAGACAGATCACGTGTTGTAAATCAAGGTCCAGGACCAGTCAAACTACGTGTTGTAAACCCAGGTCAAGGACAACCCAGACCACGTGTTGTAAACCCATTTGTAAGACAAGCCAAACCAAGTATTGTAAACTATGATCTAGGACAAACAAGAATACGAGTTGAAAACCCAGGTCCAGGACAAGCCAGAGAACATGGTGTAAACCCAGATTTAGGGCCAGCCAGACTACGTGTTGTAAACCTAGGTCTGGGACAAGCCAGACCACGTGTTGTAAGCCCAGGTCTAGGACTAGGCAGACCACGTGTTGTAAACCCAGGTTAAGGACTAGCCAGACCACGTATTGTAAACCCAGGTCTAGAACAAGCCAGACCACGTGTTGTAAACCCAGGTCTAGGACTAGCCAGACAACATGTTATAAACCAAGGTCTACGACAAGCCAGACCACGTGTTCTAAAAACCAGGTCTAGGACTAGGCAGACCACGTGTTGTAAACCCAGGTTTAGGACAAACCAAACCACGTGTTTTAAACCCAGGTCTGGGACTAGCCAGATTACGTGTTGTAAACTATAGTCTAGGACAAGCAAGGAAACGAGTAGTAAACCCAGATCTAGGACAAGCCAGACTACGTGTTGTAAAACCAGGTCTAGGACTAGCCATACCACGGGCTGTAAACCCAGGTTATGGACTAGCCAAACCACGTGTTGTAAAACCAGGTCTAAAACCAGCCAGACCACGTGTTGTAAACCCAGGTCAAAGACTAGCCAGACCACGGTTGAAAACCCTGGTCTAGGATAAGCCAGACCACGTGTTTTAATCCCAGCTCTAGGACAAGCCAGACCACGTGTTGTAAACCCAGGTCTAGGACTAGCCAGACCACGTGTTGTAAACCTAGGTCTAGGACAAGCCAGACCACGTGTTGTAAACCCAGGTTAAGGGCTAGGTAGACCACGTGTTGTAAACCCAAGTCTAGAACAAGCCAGATCACGTGTTGTAAGCTATGGTCTAGGACAAGCAAGATCACGAGTTGTAAACTCAGGTCTAGGACCCACTAGACCACGTGCTGTAAACCATTTTCAAGGATGAGCCACACATCGTGTTGTAAACCCAGGTTAAGGACTAGGCAGACCACGTGTTGTAAATCCTGGTCTAGGACAAGCCAGACCAGGTGTTGAAAACCCAGGTTAAGGACTAGCCAAACCACGTGATGTAATCCCAGGTCTAGAACAAGCCAGACCACGTGTTGTAAACCCAAGTCTAGGACTAGCCAAACAACATGTTGTAAACCAAGGTCAACGACAAGCCAGACCACGTGCTCTAAAACCCAGCTCTACTACTAGGCAGGCCACGTGATGTAAACCCAGGTCAAGGACAAGCCAAACCACATGTTGTAAACCAAAGTCTAAGACAAGCCAGACCACATGTTGTAAACCCTGGTCTCGGACCAGCTAGATCACGTGTTGTAAACCATAGTCAAGGACAATCAAGAACACGAGTTGTAAATCGAGGTTTAGGACAAGCCAGACACGTGCTGTAAACCCAGATTTAGGAGAAACCAGACCACATTTTGTAAACCCAGCTGTAGGAAAAGCCAGACTACGTTCTGCAAACCCAGCTCTAGAACAAGCCAGACCACGTGTTGTAAACCCAGGTCTAAGACTAGCCAGGACCACGTGTTGTAAATCAAGGTCTAGGACAAGCCAGACCATATGTTGTAAACACAGGTTAAGGACTAGCTAGACCACGTGTTGTAAACCCAGGTCTAGAACAAGCCAGATCACGTGTTGTAAGCTATGGTCTAGGACAAGCAAGAACACGAGTTGTAAACTCAGGTCTAGGACCCACCAGACCACGTGCTGTAAACCATTTTCCAGGATGAGCCAAACATCGTGTTGTAAACCCAGGTAAAGGACTAGCCAGACCACTTGTTGAAAACCCAGGTCTAGGACAAGCCAGACCACGTGTTTTAATCCCAGATCTAGGACAAGCCAGACCACGTGTTGTAAACGCAGGTCTAGGACTAGCCAGACCACGTGTTGTAAACCCAGGTCTAAGACTAGCCAGACCACGTGCTGTAAACCCAGGTCTAGAACAAGCCAGATCACTTTTTGTAATCCCAGGTGGTCTGCCTACTCCCAGACCTGGGTTTTAGAACACGAGGTCTGGCTTGTCGTAGACCTTGGTTTAAAACATGTTGTCTGGTTAGTCCTAGACCTGGGTTTGCATCACGTTCTCTGGCTTGTCCTGGACCTGGGTTTTCAACTCGTGTTCTTGCTTGTCCTAGATCATAGTTTACAACATGCGGTTTGGCTTGTCTTACACCTGGGTTTACAACATGTGGTCTGGCTGTTCTTTGAACTTGGTTTGAAATACGTGGTCTGGATCGTCCTAGACCTGGGTTTACAACCCGTGGTCTGGCTAATACTAGACCTGAGTTTACAATACGTGGTCTGGCTTCTCCTAAATCTGGGTCTACAGCACGTGGTCTATCTATCTAGCTAATCCTAGACCTTGGTTTACAACAAGAGACCTGGCTTGTCGTGGACCTTGGTTTACAAGTAGTTGTCTGGCTTGTAATAGAGCTGGGTTTACAACACGTGGTTTGGCTTGTCCTAGACCTGGGTTTGCAACACTTGGTCTGGCTTGTCCACGACCTGGGTTTACAACACGTGGTCTGGCTAGTCTTATAACTTGGTTTACACCACCGTGGCCAGGCGTTTCCTAGACCTGAATTTACAACACCTGGTCTGGCTTGTTCTAGACCTGGGTTTACAACACGTGGTCTGGCTTCTCCTAGACCTGGGTTTAATACACCTGGTCTGACTGGTCCTGGACCTGTGTTTAAAACACGTGGTCTGGCTTGTCCTAGACCTTGGTTTACAACACCGTGATCTGGTGGGTCTTAGACCTGGGTTTACAACACGTGGTCTAGCAGCTTTAGAACGAGCCAGACCGCGTGTTGTAAACTCAGGTTAAGGACTAGCCAGACCACGTGATGTAAACCCATGTCTAGAACAAGCCAGATCATGTTTTGTAACCCCAGGTGTAAGACAAACCAAACCACGTATTGTAAACTATGATCTAGGACAAGCAAGAACACGAGTTGAAAACCCAGGTCCAGGACAAGCCAGACCAGGTATTGAAAACCCAGGTTAAGGAATAGCCAGACCACGTATTGTAAACCCAGGTCTAGAACAAGCCAGACCACCTGTTGTAAACCCAGTTCTAGGACTAGCCAGACAATATGTTGTAAACCAAGGTCTACGACAAGCCAGACCACGTGTTCTGAAACCCAGGTCTAGGACAAACCAAACCACGTGTTTTAAACCCAGGTCTGGGACTAGCCAGATTACGTGTTGTAAACTCAGGTCTGGGACTACCTAGATTACGTGTTGTAAACTATGGTCTAGGACAAGCAAGGACACGAGTTGTAAACCTAGATCTATGACAAGCCAGACCACGTGTTATAAACCGCTCTAGGACAAGCCATACCTCGTGTTGTAAACCCAGGTTAAGGACAAGCAAGACCACATGATGTAAACCCAGGTTTAGAACAAGCCAGACCACGTGTTGTAAACCCAGGTCAAGAACTAGCCAGACAACATGTTGTAAACACAGGTCTAGGACTACCTAGATTACGTGTTGTAAACTATGGTCTAGGACAAGCAAGAACACGAGTTGAATACCTAGGTATAGGACTAGGCAGACCACGTGTTGTAAACCTAGGTCTTGGACTAGCCAGACCAGGTGTTGAAAACCCAGGTCTAGGACTAGGCAGACCACGAGTTTTAAACCCAGGTTTGAGACCAGCCAGACCACGTGTTTTAATCCCAGGTCTAGAACCCACCAGACCACGTGCTGTAAACCCAGGTCTAGGACCCGCCAGACCACATGCTGTAAACCATTGTCTAGGACGAGCAATACCACGTGTTGTAAACCCAGGTATAGAACAAGGCAGACCACGTGTTTTAAACACAGGACTAGGACAAGCCAGACCACGTGATGTAAACCCAGGTCAAGGCCAAGCATAACCACATGTTGTAAACCAAAGTCTAAGACAAGCCAGACCACATGTTGTAAACCCTGGTCTCGGACCAGCTAGATCACGTGTTGTAAACCATAGTCCATTACAATCAAGAACATGAGTTGTAAATCGAGGTTTAGGACAAGCCAAACACGTGTTATAAACCCAGATTTAGGAGAAGCCAGACCACATTTTGTAAACCCAGCAGTAGAAAAAGCCAACCACGTGTTTTAAACCCAGGTCTAGGACTAGGCAGATCACGAATTGTAAACCCAGGTCTGGGACTAGCCAGATTACGTGTTGTAAACTATGGTCTAGGACAAGCAAGGACACGAGTTGTAAACCCAGATCTAGGATAAGCCAAACCACGTGTTGTAAACCCAGGTCTAGAACTAGCCTGACCACGGGTTGTAAACCCAGGTTATGGACTAGCCAGACCACGTGTTGTAAACCCAGGTCTAAAACGAGCCAGACCACGTGTTGTAAACCCAGGTCAAGGACTAGCCAGACCACGGTTGAAAACCCAGGTCTAGGACAAGCCAGACTACGTGTTTTAATCCCAGCTCCAGGACAAGCCAGACCACGTGTTGTAAACCCAGGTCTAGGACTAGCCAGACCACGTGTTGTAAACCTAGGTCTAGGACAAGCCAGACAATGTGTTGTAAACCCAGGTTAGGGACTAGCTAGACCACGTGATGTAAACCCATGTCTAGAACAAGCCAGATCACGTGTTGTAAGCTATGGTTTAGGACAAGCAAGAACACGAGTTGTAAACTCAGGTCTAGAACCCATCAGACCACGTGTTGTAAACCATTTTCAAGGATGAGCCAGACATTGTGTTGTAAACCTAGGTCTAGGACAAGCCATTTCAAGTGTTGAAAACCCAGTTTTATGACTAGCTAGACCACGTGCGTTAAACCCAGGTCAGGAACAAGCCAGACCACGTGTTGTAAACTCAGGTCTAGGACCCACCAGACCACGTGCTGTAAACCTAGGTCTAGGACAAGCCAGACCACGTGTTGTAAACCCAGGTCTAAGACTTGCCAGACCACGTGTTGTAAACCTAGGTCTAGGACAAGCCAGACCATGTGTTGTAAACCCAGGTTAAGGACAACCCACACCATGTGTTGTAAACCCCGGTCTAGGACTAGCCAGATCACGTGTTGTAAACCCAGGTCTAGGACCAGCCAGATCACGTGTTGAAAAACCATGGTCTAGGACTAGCAAGAACACGAGTTGTAAACCAAGGTTTACACGTGTTGTAAACCTAGGTCTAGGACAAGCCAGACCACGTGTTGTAAACCCAGGTTAAGGACTAGCTAGACCACCTGTTGTAAACCCAGGTCTAGAACAAGCCAGATCACGTGTTGTGAGCTATGGTCTACGACAAGCAAGAACACGAGTTGTAAACTCAGGTCTAGGACCCACCAGACCACGTGCTGTAAACCATTTTCAAGGATGAGCCAGACATCGTGTAGTAAACCTAGGTCTAAGACTAGCCAGACCACGTGTTGTAAACCTAAATCTAGGACAAGCCAGACCATGTGTTGTAAACCCAGGTTAAGGACTAGCCAGACCACGTGCTGTAAACTCAGGTCTAGAACAAGCCAGACCACTTTTTGTAAACCCAGTTTTTTGACTAGCCAGACCAATTGTTGTAAACCCAGGTCAAGTACAAGCCAGACCACTAATTGTAAACCCAGGTCTTGGGCAAGCCAGACCACGTGTTGTAAACCCATGTCTAGGACTTGCTAGACAACATGTTGTAAACCAAAGTCTACGACAAGCCAGACCACGTATTGTAAACCCAGATCTGGGACAACATAGACAACGTGTTGTAAACCAAGGTCTAGGACGAGCCAAACCACGTGTTGTAAACCCAGGTCTAAGTCACCCCAGACCACGTTTTGTAAACCATTGTCTAGGACCTGCTAGACCACGTGTTTTAAACCCAGGTCTAGGACCCCCCAGACCACGTGCTGTAAACCCAGGGCTCGGACATGCCAGACTACGTGTTGTAAACACAGTTCTGGGACAAGCCAGACCGCATGTTGTAAACCCAGGTTAAATAGTAGCCAGACCACGTGATGTAAATCCAGGTCTAGAACAATCCAGACCACGTGTTGCACACCCAGTTCTAGGACGAGCCAGATCACGTGTTGTATACCCAGGTCCAGGACCAGCTAGACCACTTGTTGTAAACCCTGTTCAAGGACAACCCAGACCACGTGTTGTAAAGCATTGTCTAGGACTTGCTATACCACGTGTTGTAACCCCAATTCTAGTGCCCACCTGACCACGTGTTGTAAACCCAGGTCTAGGACAAGCCAGACCACGTGTTGTAAACACAGCTTTAGGACAAGCCAGACCGCTTGTTGTAAACCCAGGTTAAGGACTAGCCAGACCACGTGATGTAAACCCAGGTCTAGAACAAGCCAAACCACGTGTTGTAAATCCAGGTCTAGAACAAGCCAGACAACGTGTTGTAAACACAGGTCTAGGACCAGCCAATTCACGTGTTGCAAACCATGGTCTAGGATAAGCAAGAACACGAGTTGTAAACCTTGGTCTATGACAAGCAAGACCACATGTTGTAAACCCAGGTCTCGGACAAGGCAGACAACGACTTGTAAACCAAGGTCTACGATAAGCCAGGCCACTTGTTGTAAACCAAGGTCTAGGTTTAGCCAGAATACGTGTTGTAAACTATGGTCTAGGACAAGCCAGACCACATGTTGCAAACCCAGGTCTAGGACTAGAAAGACGACGTGTTGTAAACCATAATCTAGGACAAGCAAGAACACGAGTTGTAAACCCAAGTTAAGGACAAGCCAGACAAGTGTTGTAAACTTAGATTTAATACAAGCCAGACCAGGTGTTGAAAACCCAGGTCTAGGACTAGCCAGACAACATGTTGTGAACCCAGATTTACGACAAGCCAGACCACGTGTTGTAAACCCAGGTCTAGGACAAACCAGACCACGTGTTGTAAACTCAGTTTTAGGACTAGCCAGACCACATGTTGTAAACCCAGGTCTAGGACAAGCCAGACTACGTTTTGTAAACCCAGGTTTAGAACTAGCCAGATCACGTGTTGTAAACCCAGTTCTAGGACAAGCCAGATCATGTGTTGTAAACCCAGTTTTACGACTAACCAAACCGAATGTTGTAAACCATGGTCTAGGACCAGCCTGATCACGTGTTGAAAACAATGGTCTAGGACAAGCAAGAAGACATGTTGTAAACCCAGATTTAGGACAAGCTATACCACGTGTTGTAAATCCATGTCTAGGGCAAGCCAAACCACGTGTTGTAAACCCAGGTCTAGGACGAGCGAGACCACGTGTTGTAAACCATGGTCGAGGACAAGCAAGAACACGAGTTGTAAACCCAGGTCTAGGACAAGTCAGACCACGTGATGTAAACCATGGTCTAGAACAAGCCAGACCACGTGTTGTAAACCCTGGTCTATGACAAGCCAGACCACGTGAAGGGTAACCCAGCTGTAAGACAAGCCAGACCACGTGTAATAAACTAAGGTCTTGGACCAGCACGACCACGGTGTTGTAAACCAAGGTCTAGGACAAGCCAGACCACGTGTTGTAAACACAGGTCCAGGACCAGTCAGACCACGTATTTTAAACCCAGGTCTAGGAGAAGCCAAACCACGTGTTGTAAACCAAGTTCTAGGAGAAGCCAGACCACGTGTTGTAAACCCCAGGTCTAGGACAAACCAGACCTCGTATTGTACACCCACCTCTAAGACAAACCAAACCACGTGTTGTAAACCAAGGACTAGGACCAGGCAGACCACGTGTTGTAAACCATAGTCTAGGACAAGCCAGACCATGTGATGTAAATCCAGGTCTAGGACAAGCCAGACCACTTTTTGTAAACCCAGCTTTTTGACTAGCCAGACCACATGTTGTATACCCAGGTCAAGAACAAGCCAGACCACGTGTTGTAAACCCATGTCTAGGACCACCCAGATCACGTGGTGTAAACCATGGTCTATGACAAGCAAGAACACGAGTTGAATACCCAGGTCCAGGACAAGCAAGAGAACGTGGTGTAAACCATGATTTAGGGCCAGCCAGACCACGTGTTGTAAACCCAGGTCTCGGACAAGCCAGACCACGTGTTGTAAACCTTGGTATAGGACTAGGCAGACCACGTGTTGTAAACCTAGGTCTAGGACCAGCCAGACCAGGTGTTGAAAACCCAGGTTAAGGACTAGCCAGACCACGTGTTGTAAACCCAGGTCCAGGACGAGCCAGACCACGTGTTGGAAACAATAGTCTAGGACCTGCAAGACCACGTGTTGTAAACCTAGGTCTAGGACCCACCAGACCACGTGCTGTAAACCCAGGTCTAGGACCCGCCAGACCACGTGCTGTAAACCATTGTCTAGGACGAGCATTACTACGTGTTGTAAACCCAGGTCAAGGACAAGCCAGACTACGTGTTGTCAACACAGGACTAGGACAAGCCAGATCACGTGATGTAAACCCAAATCAAAGCCAAGCCAAACCACATGTTGTAAACCAAAGTCTACGACAAGCCAGACCACATGTTGTAAACCCTGGTCTCGGACCAGCTAGATCACGTGTTGTAAACCATAGTCTAGGATAATCAAGAACACGAGTTGTAAATCGAGGTTTAGGACAAGATAGACCACGTGTTGTAAACCCAGATTTAGGAAAAGCCAGACCACGTATTTTAAATCCAGGTCGGGGACAAGCCAGACCACGTGTTGTAAACCCAGGTCTAGGACTAGGAAGACCACATGTTGTAAATCCTGGTCTAGGACAAGCCAGACCAGGTGTTGAAAACCCAGGTTAAGGACTAGCCAAACCACGTGATGTAAACCCAGGTCTAGAACAAGCCAGACCACGTGTCGTGGTCTGGCTTGTCTAGGACTAGCTAGGACTAGCTAGACAACATGTTGTAAACCAAGGTCTACGACAAGCCAGACCACGTGTTCTAAAACCCAGGTCTACTACTAGGCAGGCCACGTGTTGTAAACCCAGGTCTAGGACAAACCAACCCACGTGTTGTAAACCCAGGTCTAGGACTAGGCAGACCACGAGTTGTAAACCCAGTCTGGGACAAGCCTGACCACGTGTTGTAAACCCAGGTCTAGGACAAACCAACCCACGTGTTGTAAACCCAGATCTAGGACTAGGCAGACCACGAGTTGTAAACCCAGTCTGGGACAAGCCTGACCACGTGTTTGAATCCCAGCTCTAGAACAAGCCAGACCACGTGTTGTAAACCCAGGTCCAGAACAAGCAAGAACACGAGTTGTAAACTCAGGTCTAGGACCCACCAAACCACGTGCTGTAAACCATTTTCAATGATGAGCCAGACATCGTGTTGTAAACCCAAGTATAGGACTAGCCAGACCACGTGTTGAAAACCCAAGTCTAGGACAAGCCAGACCACGTGTTGTAAACCCAGGTCTAGGACTAGCCAGACCACGTGTTGTAAACCCAGGTCTAGAACTAGCCAGAAATCGTGTTGTAAACCCAGGTTAAGGACTAGCCATACCACGTGCTGTAAACCCAGGTCTAGAACAAGCCAGATCACTTTTTGTAATCCTAGGTGGTCTGCCTACTCCAAGACCTGGTTTTTAGAACACGTGGTCTGGCTTGTCGTAGACCTGGGTTTACACCACGTTCTCTGGCTTGTCCTGGACCTGGGTTTTCAACTCGTGTTCTTGCTTGTCCTAGATCATAGTTTACAACACGCGGTTTGGCTTGTCTTACACCTGGGTTTACAACATGTGGTCTGGCTGTTCTTTGAACTTGGTTTGAAATACGTGGTCTGGATCGTCCTAGACATGGGTTTACAACCCGTGGTCTGGCTAGTACTAGACCTGAGTTTACAACACGTTGTCTGGTTTCTTCTAAATCTGGGTTTACAACACGTGGTCTATATTGTTCTGGACCTTGGTTTTCTGGCTAATCCTAGACCTTGGTTTACAACAAGAGACCTGGCTTGTCGTAGACCTTGGTTTACAACTCGTTGTCTGGCTTGTCCTAGACCATGGTTTACACCACGTGATCTAGCTGGTCCGAGACCAGGGTTTACAACATATGGTCTGGCTTGTCGTAGACCTTGGTTTACAACATGTGGTTTGGCTTGGCCTTGACCTGGGTTTATATCACGTGGTCTGGCTTGTCCTAGTCCTATTTTTACACCACTGTGGTCTGGCTTGTCCTAGACCTTGGTTTACAACACGTGATCTAGCTGGACCGAGACCTGGGTTTAAAACATGTGGTCTGGCTTGTCGTAGACCTTGGTTTACAACATATGGTTTGGGTTGGCTTTGACCTTGTCTTACAACACGTGATCTGGCTTGTCCTAAACCTGGGATTTACAACTCGTGTTCTTACTCGTCCCAGACCATGGTTTACAACATATCGTCTGGCTAGTCCGTAACCTGGGTTTACAACACGTCTTTGGCCAGGCAGACCACGATTAGTAAACCCAGGTCTGAGACAAGCCTTCACCACGTGTTGCAAACCCAGGTCTAGTACCAGCCAGACCACGTGTTGTAAACCCAGATCTAGGACGAGCCAGACCACGTGTTGCAAACCATGGTCTAGGATCTGCTAGACCACGTGTTGTAAACCCAGGTCTAGGACCCACCAGACCACGTGTTGTAAACCCAGGTCTTGGACCCGCCAGACCACGTGCTGTAAACCATAGTCTAGAACGAGCCAAACCACGTGTTGTAAACCCAGCTCTTGAACAAGCAAGATCACGTGTTGTAAACCCAGGTCAAGGAAAAGCCAGACCACATGTAAACCCAGGTCTAGAAATAGCCACCCCACATGTAAACCCATGTCTAGGACTAGCCAGATCACGTGTTGTAAACTATGGTCTATGACAAGCAGGAACACGAGTTGTAAACTCAGGTCTATGACCCACCAGACCACGTGCTGTAAACCACTTTCAAGGATGAGCCAGACATCATGTTATAAACCCAGGTCTAGGATAAACCAGACCACGTGTTTTAATCCCAGCTCTAGGAAAAGCCAGACCACGGGTTGTAAACTTAGGTCTAGTTCTAGCCAGAACACGTTGTAAACCTAGGTTTAGGACCCACCAGACCACGTGCTGTAAACCATTTTCTAGGACGACCCAGACATCGTGTTGTAAACCCAGGTTAAGGACAAGCCAGACCACGTGTTGTAAACCCAGATTTAGGAGAAGCCAGACCACGTGTTGTAAACCCAGGTCTAGGACAAGCCAAACCACGTGTTGTAAACCCAGCTCTAGGACAAGCCAAACCACGTTTTGTAAACCCAGGTCTATGACAACCCAGACCACGTGTTGTAAACCCAAATCTAGGACAAGCCAAACCACGTTTTGTAAGCCCAGGTCTAGGACAAGCCAGACCACGTGTCTTAAACCCAGGTCTAGGACTAGCCAGACAACATGTTGTAAACCAAGGTCTACGACAAGCCCGACCACATGTTGTAAACCCAGGTCTAGGACTAGCCAGATCACGTGTTGTAAACTATGGGCTAGGACAAGCAAGGACACGAGTTGTAAACCCAGGTCTAGGACAAGCCAGACCACGTGTTGTAAACCCAGGGCTACGACAAGCCAGACAACATATTATAAACCCTGGTCTCGGACTACCTAGACAACGTGTTGTAAACCAAGGTCTAGGACAAGCAAGAACACGAGTTGTAAATAGCGGTTTAGGACAAGCCAGACACGTGATGTAAACCCAGCTCAAGGACAAGCCAGACTACATTTTGCAAACCCAAGTCTAGTAAAAGCTAGCCCACGTGTTATAAACCAAGGTCTATGAAAAGCTAGACCACGTGTTGTAAACCAAGGTCTAGAACAAGATAGACCACGTGTTGTAAACCAAGGTCTTGAACAAGATAGACCACGTGTTGTAAACCCAGATTTAGAAGAAGCCAGACCACGTGTTTTAAACTCAGATCTAGTACTAGCCAGACCACGTGTTGTAAACCCAGGTCTAGGACGATCCAGACCACGTATTTCAAACCAAGTTCAAAGAACAGCCAGACCACATGTTGTAAACCCAGGTGTAAGACAAGCCAAACCGCGTGTTGTAATCTATGATCTAGGACAAGCAAGAACACGAGTTGAAAACCCAGGTCCAGGACAAGCCAGAAAACGTGGTGTAAACCCAGGTCCATGACAAGCCAGAAAACGTGGTGTAAACCCAGGTCTAGGACTAGGCAGACCACGTGTTGTAAACCCAGGTCTGGGATAAGCCTGACCACGTGTTGTAAATCCAGGTCTAGGACCAGCCAGACCACGTGTTGTAAACCCAGGTCTAGAACGAGCCAGACCACGTGTTGCAATCCATGATCTAGGACCTGCTAGACCACGTGTTATAAACCCAGGTCTAGGACCCATTAGACCACGTGCTGTAAACCCAGGTCTAGGACCCGCCAGAACACGTGCTGTAAACCATTGCCTAGGACGAGCCAGACCATGTGTTGTAAACCCAGGTATTGAACAAGACACACCACGTGTTGTAAACCCAGTTTTAAAACAAGCAAGACCACGTGGTGTAAACCCAGGTCAAGTACAAGCCAGACCACGTGTTGTAAACCCAGGTCTAGGACAAGCCACACCACGTGTTGTAAACCTAACTCTAGGACAAGCCAGACCACTTGTTCTAAAACCCAGGTCTAGGACTAGGCAGACCACGTGTTGTAAACCCAGGTCTAGGCCTAGCCAGACCATGTGTTGTAAACCCAGTTCTAGAACAAGCCAGACCACGTGTTGTAAACCCAGGTCTAGGACAAGCCAGACCACTTTTTGTAAACCCAGGTCTGGGACAAGCCAGACCACGTGTTGTAAACCAAGTTCTACGACAAGCCAGACCACATGTTGTAAACACAGGTCTAAGACTAGCCAGATCACGTGTTGTAAACTAATGTCTAGGACAAGCAAGGACCCGAGTTGTAAACCCAGATCTAGGACAAGCCAGACCACGTGTATTAAACCAAGGTCTAGGACTAGCCAGACCACGGGTTGTAAACCAAGGTTAAGCACTAGCCAGACCACGTGTTGTAAACCTAGGTCTAAAACCAGCCAGACCATGTGTTGTAAACCCAGGTCAAGGACTAGCCAGACCACGTGTTGTAAACCCAGGTCTATGACTAGCTAGACCACGTGTTGTAAACCCAGGTCTAGAACAAGCCAGATCACGTGTTGTAAGCTATGGTCTAGGACAAGCAAGAACACGAGTGGTAAACTCAGGTCTAGGACCCACCAGACCACGTGCTGTAAACCCAAGTCTAGGACCCGTCAGACAACGTGCTGTAACCCATTGTCTACGACGAGACAGACCACGTGTTGTAAACCTATGTATTGAACAAGGCAGACCACGTGTTGTAAACCCAGCTCGAGAACAAGCGAGACCACGTGTTGTAAACCCAGGTCAAGGACAAGCCATTCTACGTGTTGTAAATCCAGGTCTATGTCAAGCCAGATCACGTGTTGTAAACCCAGCTTTACGACAAGCTAGAGTACGTTTTGTGAACCCAAATCTAGGACTAGCCAGACCATGTGTTGTAAACCCAGGTCTAGAACAAGCCAGACCACGTGTCGTAAACCCAGGACTAGGACAAGCCAGATAACGTGTTGTTATCCCAGCTCTAGGCAAGCCAGACCACGTGTTGTAAACCCATGTCTGGGACAAACCAGACCACGTGTTGCAAACCCAGGTCAAGGACATCCCAGTCCACGTGTTGTAAACCATGGTCTAGGACATCCTAGACCACGTGTGGTAAACCCATGTCTAGGACCCACCAGACCACGTGTAGTAAAGCAAGGTCTAGGACCCGCAAGACAACGTGCTTTAAACCATTGTCTACGATAAGCCAGACCACGAGATGTAAACCCAGGTCAAGGACAAGTCTGATCACGTGTTGTAAACCCAGCTCCAGGACAAGCCAGACCACGCGTTGCAAACCCAGGTCTAGGACTAGGCAGACCACGTGTTGTAAACCTAGGTCTAGGACAACCCTGACCACGTGTTGTAAACCCAGGTCTACAGCAAGCCAGACCACGTGTTGTAAACCCAGGTCTAGGACTATTCAGACCACGTGTTCTAAACCCAGGTCTAGGACTAGGCAGAACACGTGTTGTAAACTCAGGTCTAGGACTAGGAAGAACACGTGTTGTAAACCCAGGTCTTGAACAAGCCAGACAACGACTTGTAAACCAAGGTCTACGACAAGCCAGGCCTCTTGTTGTAAACCAAGGTCTAGGATTAGCGACGTGATGTAAACCCAGGTCTAGAACAAGCCAGACCTCGTTTCGTAAACCCAGGTCTACAGCAAGCCAGACCACGTGTTGTAAACCCAGGTTTAGGACTAGCCAGACTACGTGTTGTAAACCCAGGTCTACGACAAGCCAGACCACATGTTGTAAACCCTGGTCTCGGACGAGCTAGATCACGTGTATTAAACCATGGTCTAGGACAAGCAAGAACATGAGTTGTAAATCGCGGTTTAGGACAAGCCAGACACGTGTTGTAAACCCAGCTCAAGGACAAGTCAGACTACGTTTTGCAAAGCCAGGTTTAGGGCTAGCCAGACTGGGTGTTGTAAACCCAGGTCTAGGAAAAGCGAGACCACGTGTTGTAAACCTAGGTCCAGGACAAGCCAGACCATGTGTTGTAAACCCAGGTCTAGAACAAGCCAGACCACGTGTTGTAAACCGAGGTCTAGGACAAACCAAACCAAGTGTTGTAAACCCAGGTCTATGACTAGGCAGACCACGAGTTGTAAACCCAGGTCTGGGACAAGCCTGACCACGTGTTGCAAACCCAGGTCTACGACCAGCCAGACCACATGTTGCAAACCATGGTTTAGGACCTGCTAAACCACGTGTTGTAAACCCAGGTCTAGGACCCACCAGGCCACATGCTGTAAACCCAGGTCTAGGACCCGCCAGACAACGTGCTGTAAACCATTGTCTAGGACAAGCCAGACCACGTGTTGTAAACCCAGCTCTACGACAAGCTAGACCACGTTTTGTGAACCCAGGTCTAGGACTAGCCAGACCATGTGTTGTAAACCCAGGTCTAGAACAAGCCAGACCACGTGTTGTAAACCCAGGTCTAGGACAAGCCAGATCACGTGTTTTCATCCCAGCTCCAGCCAAGCCAGACCACGTGTTGCAAACCAAGGTCTAGGACTAGGCAGACCACGTGTTGCAAACCCAGGTCAAAAAGATCCCAGTCCACGTGTTGTAAACCATGGTCTAGGACCTTCTAGACCACGTGTGGTAAACCCATGTCTAGGACCCACCAGACCACGTGCAGTAAAGCAAGGTCTAGGACCCGCAAGACCACGTGATTTAAACTATTTTCTACGACAAGCCAGACCACGAGTTGTAAACCCAGGTCAAGGACAAGCCTGACCACATGTTGTAAACCCAGCTCCAGGACAAGCCAGACCACGTGTTGTAAACCCAGGTCTAGGACTAGGCAGACCACGTGTTGTAAACTCAGGTCTAGGACAAGCCAGACCACGTGTTGTAAACCCAGCTCTAGGACAAGCCTGACCACGTGTTGTAAACCCAGGTATACAGTAGGCCAGACCTCGTATTGTAAACCCACGTCTAGGACTAGCCAGAACACGTGTTGTAAACCCAGGTTAAGGACTAGCCAGACTACGTGTTGTAAACCCAGGTCTAGAACAAGCCAGACCACGAGTTGTAAACCCAGGTCTAGAACAAGCCAGACCAGGTGTTGTAAACCCAGGTCTAGGACTTGCCAGAAACGTGTTGTAAACCCAGGTCTAGGACTAGCCAGACCACATGTTGTAAACCCAGATCTAAGACAAGCCAGACCATGTGTGGTAAACCCAGCTCTAGGACAAGCCAGACCACGTGTTGTAAACCCAGGTCTGGGACAAGCCAGACCACGTGTTGCAAACCTAGGTCTAAGACAACCAAGACCACGATTTGTAAACCCAGGTCTAGGACCCACCAGACCACGTGCTGTAAACCATTGTCTAGGACGAGCCAGACCACGGGTTCTAAATTCAGGTCTAGGACAAGCCAGACTACGTGTTGTAAACCCAGGTTAAGGGCTAGCCAGACCACGTGTTGTAAACTCAGGTTTAGGACAAACCGGACCACGGTGTAGTAAACCCAGGTGTAGGACTAGACAGAACACGTTCTGTAAACCCAGGTCTGGGACAAGCCAGACCACGTGTTGTAAAGTCAGGTCTAGGACAAACCGGACCACGATGTTGTAAATCCAGGTCTAGGACCCGCCAGACCACGTGCTGTAAACCTTTTTCTTCGACGAGATAGACCACTGGTTGTAAACACAGGTTAAAGAGTAGCCAGACCACGTGTTGTAAACCCAGGTTGAAAACCAACCAGACCACGTGTTGTAAACCCAGGTCAAGGACTATCCAGACCACATGTTGTAAACCCAGATCTAGGACAAGCCAGACCACGTGTTTTAATCCCAGCTCTAGGACAAGCCAGACCACGTGTTGTAAACCCAGGTTAAAGATTAGCTAGACCACGTGTTGTAAACCCAGGTCTAGAACAAGTCAGATCACGTGTTTTAAGCTATGATCTAGGACAAGCAAGAACACGAGTTGTAAACTCAGGTCTAGGACCCACCAGACCACGTGTTGCAAACTATTTTCAAGGACGAGCCAGGCATCGTGTTGTAAACCCAGGTTAAGGACTAACCAGACAACGTGTTGTAAACCCAGGTCTAGGACAAGCCAGATCACATGTTATAAACCCAGGTCTAGGACCAACCAGACCACGTGTTGTAAACCCAGATGTAGGACAAGCCAGATCACGTGTTGTAAAGCCAGGTTTGCAACAAGCCAGAAAACGGTGGTGTAAACCCAGGACTATGACAAGCTAGACCACGTGATGTGAACCCAGGACTAGTCCAAGCTAGACCACGTGATGTAAACCCATGTCAAGGACAAGCTAGATCACGTGTTGTAAAACGTGGTCTACGACAAGCCAGACTACGGTGTTGTAAACCCAGGTCTAGGACAATCCAGACCACGTGTTGTAAACCCCAGATCTAGGACAAGCAAGACCACGTGTTGTAAACCCCAGGTCTAGGACAAGCCAGACCACGTGTTGTAAACCACGTTGGGATCAGTGTGACGATCTCTTAGGTAAGGAGTCACCTGTAACACTCAGGGTGAGAGTGTGTGTAAACCCACTCAGAGTGAGTGTAAACCCACTCAAGGTGAGAGTGTGTGTAAACACTCAGGGTGAGAGAATGTGTAAACCCACTCAGGGTGAGTGTGTGTGTAAAGACACTCAGGATGAGTGTGTAAACCCTTTCAGGGTGAGTGTGTGTAAACCCACTCAGAGTGAGAGTGTGTGTAAACCCACTCTGGATGAGTGTGTAAACCCTTTCAGGGTGAGAGTGTGTGTAAGTCCACTTATGGTGAGTGTGTGTAAACCCACTTATGGTGAGAGTGTGTAAACCCACTTATGGTGCGAGTGTGTGTAAACCCACTTATGGTGAGTGTGTAAACTCACTCAGGGTGAGAGTGTGTGTAAACCCACTCAGGGTGAGTGTGTGTAAACCCACTCAGGTGAGAGTGAGTGTAAACTCCTTCTCCTGTCATTCAAAATATATAAAAAAAAATTCAAAAACTGTTGGCATTCTTTCTAAGATCAGATATTATGTACTTCGCCCTGCCCTGGTGATGCTCTATTACTCTCTTATCTTTCCTTATCTCAACTATGGTATTTGTGCTTGGGGTTCTACTACCCAAAATCATTTACGTCCTCTAATTACTCAACACAAAGCTGCTATTAGGACAATATCCAACTCTGGCCCCAGACATCACTCGGTACCCCTACTCAAATCTCTGAGTATGTTGGATATTAAGTCACTGCACATCCTCTCATGTGTAATTTATATATATAAAACGCTGAACTTTTTTTTTATTATTATTATTTTCTACCACAGACGTGGCCACACATTTACAATACTAACCAGCATATATACATTTTCTTCTGTCCTCCATGGACAGGGTTAGAGACGTGTTAAACATATAGTTCAAGGGTTTATTGAACAATCAACCACAGAAGGTATTGCACTAGTTTCTCTTTCAGCTATCTCACTCCGTCAGAGTAAAAGAGACAAACGCTGAACTGTAATGTCAATCCTGACCTTATTTTCTTATTTTTTTTCTCAACACAATTTATACTTTGATCTCAATAAGTATTAAGTTTTAGTCTTAGTGTTTTTCCTGCCCGAAACGCATTGCGTAATAGTGGCTTTAGGCATTGTATGTACTAGCTCTATCTATAAATCCATCAACGTTTTGTATCTATGTATGTACTTTAACTGAATAAATATTTGTACAGTATTTGTATTTTGTATTTTGTACTTGTACCCATACACAGCTGGGACTTGCTTAACTGTCTCAAGTGAACAGCTCCTCAAACAAGATTGACATCTGTCAACCCTTAAAATCTTACGTTGTCTTGCAGATACAAAATGGGGGAAATATTTTAAGAACAGTATTAATATTTCACAAATAGTGTTTTTCTAACTCAAACAATGTGGGATTTATTATGGTACACATATTTCTAATGTCTCTCAGGTGTTCACATTCTCTCAGGTAGTGGTCAAGGTGGTGTCCGTCACTCTCATCACAGATTCTGCAACTCCGCTGCTCATCTGTTGTTTCCATTCCGAATCTCCATGGATATTTGTATCCAAGATGGATTCTCGCCATTACTGATTCTCTCCCACGGCCACTTCCTCTTCGTCCATAACGATTGGGATTGCCAGCCGCAACCATATTGTACCAACGTACATATTCACTGATTTCTGCTTCTATCCTCCTTTCCTCAATTACCTTGTCACGGTGATGTTGTCTGATAATACCTCAAATTTGTTGAAGAGTCTTGGGTATGAAGTATTCAATATGGTCTCCTTCAGCACCTTCAGCAGCCAGCATACCTGCCCGTTTATTTTCACATATTCCAACAGGGGAGGCGATCCATAGAAACTTGACAACTCTTCCCTGGTTGATTAGTACCCTCACAGCTCTCTTAATTTCAGCGACTATCACAAGATTTTCTGCCCGATTTTTACTTAGGGTTTGTGACACTGCTTTTAAATCAGTGCAAATCACTGCGCCATTAGTGTTTTGATCAAGGAATCTTAACGCCATAACAATGGCAGTTAGCTCTGCTTGCGTTGAAGAGGCATAGTTCCCAATATGTGCTTTCACTTCATTTCTGCGTTGAAAGGTATTGTT
Source organism: Procambarus clarkii (assembly GCF_040958095.1). NCBI lineage: Eukaryota > Metazoa > Arthropoda > Malacostraca > Decapoda > Cambaridae > Procambarus > Procambarus clarkii. The sequence continues at coordinate 2,689,646 of NC_091220.1, forward strand.
ACGAACCAATTCCATCATCAGAGCATGGAGTAGTGACGTCAATGCCATCTGTGAGTCCGCTCCCGAAACCCCCACAAATTGGACGATGCCATCTAGTGGTGACAGGATCATACCAGCAAGAGGCGCTAGATTCCTGTCCTAGTTAGCTAGAGAGGTAGCTGGTGCTGACCTCTGGTGAGGTGCCGCCTAGAAAATCAGCGCCATCTAGTATAGGAGGAGTTGGGTGTCTATGTCTAAGTCAGTAAGTGTTGTTTACTAGTGTCTCCATGTACTGACCAGTGTACTGATGACATGTCTGTATCCACAGAGTCGACGTAGGGCTGCTGTGGTACGAGAACAGTCAGTCTACCCAAGGCAGCCAATGTCTCTCTACTCCATTTTGCTTTACGGAAGCAGTGAGCCGCCACCGGAGAAGAACTGTGAGGTGTTCTACTGTCTGCCTGTGAAATGGCAGTAACGGAATTCGGCGTACCCGGGACTGGCTAACGGAAGAGTCGACTGACAGTTAAGGTGCGACTGAGGAGTACAACCAGCGAGTTGCAAGAAGCTCCTGCCTAGGGGTCGCTACCCTAGTATTTGTAAGTGAAGTGGCCCAGCAGCGCGAGGCTGATAGTATCTGCCAGCACCAGGCTGGACTGTGATTGTGGGCGTTCACGAGAGTGCACCTAGTGAGACTGTGTTTTGGCTGGCCCGTGGCCAGGGTAGATTCGTTGGTGTTTCCCAGTACTGGTTGAGAACGGTACTATGTGTTGAGGAAACACGGTAGCTGACAAGACTGCATCGAATAGTGCTTAGTGTCCAATGAGAGAGACACTTGTGTACATATTAAGTGTAGTAATATTTCTTTTAGGAATATATATGCGGTGATGGGAAAGTGATAATGAATTTATAAATAATTGATGAAGTGTCGTATTTAATGCAACCCTCCCTCCCCCCTTCTTTGTGTTTTACTTGCATTACCGAGCTCACTCCTTGAAAGCCACTACTAACTTGGGGCCGGATACCAGAACTTTAGTACCACCAGAAAAGAACCCGGTTGCGACCCATTGTGGCTGTAACAGGTATTATTCCTATTTACAGTGTATGCTGCACCAGTCCTGCCATTGACAGGATTAGATGACCCATCTGTGTAGATTTGATCCAGTACATCTCCGGATTCTTTATAAATTTCCCCGAGATACTTGTGCCTCATTTCTTGTGGTATCATGTTGGATTTTTTCGTTGCCATTTCATTTATGACAATCCTGCATGAGTTATCCTCCCAGGGAGGTAACCTCTCTACAGGGAGGAGCTCACGGGCTTGCTCAAGCATGTGAAGTTCTACTAGGTAGTAGACTGATCTGTGATGTCATTTTTTGCTTCTCCTGTTTCCTTCTGGAAGTAGCACAGAACTTAGATTTTTCTTGGCAACATCATTGTAATAGGAATCTCTGGCTATCTTAATTGCAAGCTTAGCATTCAGTTCCTTAATTCTGCTTTTAAACACAGGGGAGGGACAGCTCCCCTCATAGATTAGACGATTTGACAGTTCTTGGAACGCCAAGAATGAGTGTCATGGCTTCATTTTGAATGCTTTCAAGCCTATTCATATCGCTTTGGGATAAGGTTCATAAAACTGGTGCTGCATAGTCTATGATGGAGTGCACATAGGCCGTGTACATCATTTTAAGGACAACAATAGAGGCTCCATGTCCATTTGCATATTTATATGAGTTGGTTGAGCTCCTCTTTCTTCCCCTTGTGAGAGCCGACAGTGACACCAAGGTACCTGTAGTTGTCAACCATTCAATTGTTACACCAATAATTTGTAATTCATCATTTGCGCTCCGCTTGTTATGAGTCTTGTTTGTGGAGAGAGTGAAACCGAGCTCAATACATTTCCTTCCATGGGGTTCAATGGACTGTTTAATTTTTCCCAGGGGGTGGGCTTGTATTAGGACATCATCTGCATATCCCACTTATTGCATCCCTTCCGGAAAATCAATATTTGCAATGGAGTTCATAAGTACATTGAATAGTGTGACTTATGACTCCGCCTTGGGGGAGTCCCCCAAGGCAATTCATTGTTCTTGAGACTGCTCCATTGAAGCAGACCTTGGCTTTTCTCCCTGTAAAGTAGTCTTCAACCCATTTCGTGTACATAAACTGTGTTCAATGTGTGTACTGGCATCCGTGTCCTGTACATTCAGCAAGAGAGCATAGTCTAATCTTCCTCCTCTAAGGTGAGTTGGCTGGTCATCTCCCAGGACCCTGAGGTTTTCACTTGCTCTAACATAGTGACAGTTTCTAACATTGGGCTGATGACAGTTAGCACCAAAGTGTGGGTGCCTGGCATTAAGGTCACCGACCAGCAGGGTAGGTTCTTCATTAGTAAATTCAGGTAGTGTGTCAAGGTCAAGTTTATTCTGTGGCACATATAGGTTGATTATATGTAGGGCATTATTGTTTAAGTGAAGGGTTACCCTCAGTGACTCATACCCATAACACAGAACACCGAGAATTATCATCGGTCATCTGGAGAGCTGGAGGTCGAACCTTATTCCAGCCTTGAGGAATACTGTACTGGGTTCCCTCACTCAAACCTTCAGTCTACCTGCCACCCAGAAACCATCAACGGCAGGAGCCCAAGGGCGTGACAAGTGTGATATTACAGTCAGTACTAATCCCGGATTATTTTAAACGTGCACATAGTTTGGTTGAGCAGTAATCACTCAACCTCGCATCATTAGGGTATTACCTCGCAACGACTCTGCTCTGTCTTGAGATCCAATGAGGTTACGAATGTGTAATCTGTCAGAAGTGACAGCTCTAACCTGTCAAGTGTCAAGTTACTAGAGAAGTGACGTGTTGTATGTGTGTGTGAATAATATTATAATGCAAACATATTTGAGAATTAGGATTGTTTACAAATATATTACAGGAAGTATTGAGAGAGATTTATTACTACTAATGTCTTGGTGACACGTAAGTGGACTAATTAGTGGTTGTCTTGGTGACACGTAAGTGGTGTAATTAGCAGTTAGTGGTGTAACTGCAAAGTTGTCACCATTGTCTTGGTGACAAGTTTACAGTATTATAGTATTTTTACGTATTAGAAATTGATTTGTTTTTTACATAATTATAAATAAATATGACATATTTTCTGTATGACATTTGATGAAAATACATTAACTACTGTATGAATAGTGAGGAAAGTGTAGTGAGAGCTGAGAGTTACTTACCTGTGTGGCGTTGTGGAGTCTGGTGGCCCCAGCGTGGTCCATCTCCTGACTACTGCTGTCAGTGTGGCGTCTGGTGGCCCCAGTGTGGTCCATCTCCTGACTACTGCTGTCAGTGTGGCGTCTGGTGGCCCCAGTGTGGTCCATCTCCTGACTACTACTGTCAGTGTGGCGTCTGGTGGCCCCAGTGTGGTCCATCTTCTGACTACTGCTGTCAGTGTGGCGTCTGGTGGCCCCAGTGTGGTCCATCTTCTGACTACTGCTGTCAGTGTGGCGTCTGGTGGCCCCAGTGTGGTCCATCTCCTGACTACTGCTGTCAGTGTGGCGTCTGGTGGCCCCAGTGTGGTCCATCTCCTGACTACTACTGTCAGTGTGGCGTCTGGTGGCCCCAGTGTGGTCCATCTCCTGACTACTGCTGTCAGTGTGGCGTCTGGTGGCCCCAGTGTGGTCCATCTTCTGACTACTGCTATCAGTGTGGCGTCTGGTGGCCCCAGTGTGGTCCATCTTCTGACTACTGCTGTCAGTGTGGCGTCTGGTGGCCCCAGTGTGGTCCATCTTCTGACTACTGCTGTCAGTGTGGCGTCTGGTGGCCCCAGTGTGGTCCATCTTCTGACTACTGCTGTCAGTGTGGCGTCTGGTGGCCCCAGTGTGGTCCATCTTCTGACTACTGCTGTCAGTGTGGCGTCTGGTGGCCCCAGTGTGGTCCATCTTCTGACTACTACTGTCAGTGTGGCGTCTGGTGGCCCCAGTGTGGTCCATCTCCTGACTACTGCTGTCAGTGTGGCGTCTGGTGGCCCCAGTGTGGTCCATCTCCTGACTACTACTGTCAGTGTGGCGTCTGGTGGCCCCAGTGTGGTCCATCTCCTGACTACTGCTGTCAGTGTGGCGTCTGGTGGCCCCAGTGTGGTCCATCTCCTGACTACTACTGTCAGTGTGGCGTCTGGTGGCCCCAGTGTGGTCCATCTCCTGACTACTACTGTCAGTGTGGCGTCTGGTGGCCCCAGTGTGGTCCATCTCCTGACTACTGCTGTCAGAGTGGCGACTGGTGGCCCCAGTGTGGTCCATCTTCTGACTACTACTGTCAGTAAGACGCCAGGACTACTGACAACTACTGTCAGTAAGACGCCAGGACTACTGACAACTACTGTCAGTAAGACGCCCGGACCACTGACTACTACTGTCAGTAAGACGCCAGGACCACTGACAACTACTGTCAGTAAGACGCCAGGACCACTGACAACTACTGTCAGTAAGACGCCAGGACTACTGACAACTACTGTCAGTAAGACGCCAGGACCACTGACTACTACTGTCAGTAAGACGCCAGGACCACTGATAACTACTGTCAGTAAGACGCCAGGACCACTGACAACTACTGTCAGTAAGACGCCAGGACCACTGACTACTACTGTCAGTAAGACGCCAGGACTACTGACAACTACTGTCAGTAAGACGCCAGGACCACTGACTACTACTGTCAGTAAGACGCCAGGACCACTGACTACTACTGTCAGTAAGACGCCAGGATCACTCCGTCCACTGTCTCTGACGATCTTCAGGGGATCAACAGTCTTCTCCTGCTGATGTTCGTGTGGGAAAAACCTGCTGGGATTGATATTAGAGGAGACTACCAGGGACTTGTAATGAACTAAATTAAAAAATTACTGTCTGTAAATTAATTCAACTAAAATCTCTAGCTAGGGCTGTAAATCCTAGCTCCTCTTTTCCTAATGACAGATTGTGGGCTGTAAGAGACAGGTGCTGTGAATGAATTAGTTGATAGAAGTTCCAGTCCACCTGTAGACAGGGATCTCACATCAGCTTGTATTTTATACAAGGATAAGATTTGATAAATTCAGTTATATGACTGAACACTGGCTCTGTTTAAATCAGGGATTTAAACATGTACATAGTCTAGCCTAGCACCATAACTATTAACAGCCAATATATTCTTATACTATAAACAACAAATTAAATTGTAAAAGTATAATAAATGACTTTAAATGTACTGTTACCAAGTACAAAATTATATTCAATTAAATGAACTTATATGATAACTTAAAAATAACTAAGCAAGCAATTGTTAACTTAATTTATATATTCAAGTATATATGCAATGTATTTATATTCAATTTATTAGAATACGGTACAGTCAGCTTGACTGAATCTCTTCCAACACCACGGACACTTTATGAGGTTTTATTTACTTATTGCAGTTGAATCCTTTTCTGACACAATGGACACTCATGAGGTCTAGTGCTTGGATAAAGATTCACAGCTACACTACAATTTTAATAAACTTACTGAAAAATGAGGTGTTGCCTCGCTTTTTAACCGACAGACAGATTTATAGAATATTAAGGTCACACAAGCATACAATTGGCCAATCATATACCAAATTAACCTTCAATATACTTCTCTGCCAGTCAGAGTGCCTGTCTGACAGTGTGCCAGACTGATTAACTTTCTCTTGTTGAGTTTAGGCACGATATTTGATATCACAGTTTTGCTGCATGATGATCTGGTAGCGTTGCTACGTGTTTGTCCCTGCAGTTGCAGAAGAATGATAGTTGATGGTGAAGGTGGAGCCAAGTCACTGTGTGCTCCACTCTACACTTATAGATATAAATGTTCTTGGGATTTTCCTTTTAAATATTGTCCAGGTACTCCCCCAGTTCTAGAAAGTATTCACTGGTGATAAAGATAACTAGATAAGGTGTCCTAAGCCAAATAATGTTAGCTAAGGATCCGTCACTGTTCACTGTTTTGTCAACAAACGGGTAGTGCCGCGGGGTGTGTCCTGGGCCCTTCTCTCAGCCATCGCCCCCCCCCCCATGCTCCCTGAGAACGGTAGCCTTCTATGAATATTGATTGATTATTTTTACAGTCTAGACTTATGATTGAGATAAGATGTGATTATAATATTAATTAGATATAGGATATAAAGATTATAAGTAGTACTTGATAGTACCACTGATTCTTATTAAGGATTCGACTTTATCCCTACCGGATATTGAATCAATGTTCCAACAGTTTTTAAATTAACAGATCCTTCTAGAAGCTTCTGGATCCTTGAGAGATCATGCACAAAGTCACGTAGGCATTAATAGGGCCCTGTAGCGTACGTGGTCATAGTGACATTGTCATCTAGGATCAAGCTGTATAATGAATCTATTATGATTCTAATATGATTTTGATATGATTTTGATATGTTTTAGAAATAATATAGAAATTAAACATTTCTTAGATGATTATTAGATATGGTGGGGAAAAACTTCCCACAGTTCGGGTCAACATAGCCAACCCGCTCCTCTCGACGTGTCATCAACACAGGTCAACAGAGCCTCACAAGTCATCAACACAGGTCAACAGAGCATCACAAATCATCAACACAGGTCAACAGAGCCTCACTAGTCATCAACACAGGTCAACAGAACATCACAAATCATCAACACAGGTCAACAGAGCATCACAAATCATCAACACAGGTCAATAGAGCCTCACTAGTCATCAACACAAGTCAACAGAGCCTCACTAGTCATCAACACAGGTCAACAGAGCCTCACTAGTCATCAACACTTGTCAATAGAGCCTCACTAGTCATCAACACAGGTCAATAGAGCCTCACTAGTCATCATCCCAGGTCAACAGAGCCTCACTAGTCATCAACACAGGTCAACAGAGCCTCACTAGTCATCAACACAGGTCAACAGAGCCTCACTAGTCATCAACACAGGTCAATAGAGCCTCACTAGTCATCAACACAGGTCAATAGAGCCTCACTAGTCATCAACACAGGTCAACAAAGCCTCACTAGTCATCAACACAGGTCAATAGAGCCTCACTAGTCATCAACATAGGTCAACAGAGCCTCACTAGTCATCAACACAGGTCAACAGAGCCTCACTAGTCATCAACACAGGTCAACAGAGCCTCACTAGTCATCAACACAGGTCAACAGAGCCTCACTAGTCATCAACACAGGTCAACAGAGCCTCACTAGTCATCAACACAGGTCAACAGAGCCTCACTAGTCATCAACACAGGTCAACAGAGCCTCACTAGTCATCAACACAGGTCAACAGAGCCTCACTAGTCATCAACACAGGTCAACAGAGCCTCACTAGTCATCAACACAGGTCAATAGAGCCTCACTAGTCATCAACACAGGTCAATAGAGCCTCACTAGTCATCAACACAGGTCAACAGAGCCTCACTAGTCATCAACACAGGTCAACAGAGCCTCACTAGTCATCAACACAGGTCAACAAAGCCTCACTAGTCATCAACACAGGTCAACAGAGCATCACAAGTCATCAACACAGGTCAATAGAGCCTCACTAGTCATCAACACAGGTCAACAAAGCCTCACTAGTAATCACTCACAAGTTAACTGAGTCAACGCCAGTACTGGTGCTGGCTAACCCTGGCCAGTTATCACTGACACAGGAAATGTTGCAACACCACAGTTGTTGTTATCAGTGTTTCATGACAACAGTTGCTGGTCGCTACAATCTGCTGCCGCCACATTATCATGAACAATGTTCTTAGTTAAACATGCAAGACAAAAGTCACTCCAGATTATGTTAATGTTGTCCTTAACTTGTTACCAACATTCCAGCAACATCCAGATGAATTTATACAAGAATAAGTATTGGTGTTGCTCCTGGCTCCGGGCCTCGCTGGTCGAGTGGTGAGAGTCCCAAGACCATTGTTGTTGTGCAGGAGCTGAGTGTTACTCCTGGCTCCGGGCCCCGCTGGTCGAGTGGTGAGAGTCCCAAGACCATTGTTGTTGTGCAGGAGCTGAGTGTTACTCCTGGCTCCGGGCCTCGCTGGTCGAGTGGTGAGAGTCCCAAGACCATTGTTGTTGTGCAGGAGCTGAGTGTTACTCCTGGCTCCGGGCCCCACTGGTCGAGTGGTGAGAGTCCCAAGACCATTGTTGTTGTGCAGGAGCTGAGTGTTACTCCTGGCTCCGGGCCCCACTGGTCGAGTGGTGAGAGTCCCAAGACCATTGTTGTTGTGCAGGAGCTGAGTGTGGCAATTGTATTAGATGTGCCTAGTGTGTCCCTACACCACATGAAACAGCTGTGTCTAGTGTGTTCTGACGCCCCATGAACCAGCTGTGTCTAATGTGTCGCTACACCACATGAACCAGCTGTGCCTAGTGAGTTCTGTCGCCCCATGAACCAGCTGTGCCTAGTGAGTTCTGATGAACCACGAACCAGCTGTGCCTAGTGAGTTCTGATGAACCACGAACCAGCTGTGCCTAGTGTGCTCGGATACCCCATGATCCAGCTCTGCATAATGTCTTATAATGCCCCATGAACCAGCTGTGCCTAGTGTGTTCTGAGGAATAATGAACCGGCTGTGCCTAGTGTGTCCTGACGCCCCACGAACCAGCTGTGTCTAGTGTGTTTTGACGCCCCATGAACCAGCTGTGTCTAGTGTGTTCTGACGCCTCATGAACCAGCTGTGCCTAGTGTGTTCTGACGCACCATGAACCAGCTGTGCCTAGTGTGTTCTGACGCACCATGAACCAGTAGTGACTAGTGTGTTCTGACGTCCCATGAACCAGCTGTGCCTAGTGTGTTCTGACGTCCCAGGAACCAGCTGTCCCTAGTGTGTTCTGACGTCCCATTAACCAGCTGTCCCTAGTGTGTTCTAACTCCCCATGAACCAGCGGTGCCTAGTGTGTTCTGATGTCCCATGAACCAGCTGTGACTAGTGTGTTCTGACGCCCCATGAACCAGCTGTTTCTAGTGTGTTCTGACGCCCCATACACCAGCTGTGACTAGTGTGTTCTGACGCCACATGAACCAGCTGTACCTAGTGTGTTCTGACGACCCATGAACCAGCTGTGCCTAGTGTCTTCTGACGTCCCATGAACCAGCTGTGCCTAGTGTGTTCTGACGTCCCATGAACCAGCTGTGCCTAGTGTGTTCTGACGCCCAATGAACCGGCTGTGTCTAGTGTGTTCTGACGTCCCATGAACCAGCTGTACCTAGTGTGTTCTGACGACCAATGAACCAGATGTGACTAGTGTGTTCTGAAGTCCCATGAACCAGCTGTGCCTAGTGTGTTCTGACGCCCCATGAACCAGCTGTGCCTAGTGTGTACGGATACCCCATGATCCAGCTCTGCATAGTGTGTTCTGATGCCCCATGAACCAGCTGTGCCTAGTGTGTTCTGACACCTAATGAACTGGCTGTGCCTAGTGTGTTCTGACGCCCCATGAACCAGCTGTGTCTAGTGTGTTCTGACGCCCTATAAACCAGCTGTGCCTAGTGTGTTCTGACGCTCCATGAACCAGCTGTCCCTAGTGTGTTCTGGCGCCACAGAATCCAGCTGTGCCTAGTGTGTTCTGACGCCCCATGAACCAGATGTGCCTAGTGTGTTCAGGTGCCCCATGAACCAGCTGTGACTAGTGTGTTCTGAGGCCCATGAACCAGCTATGTCTAGTGTGTTCTGACGCCCCATAAACCCGCTGTGTCTAGTGTGTTCTGACATCCCATGAACCAGCTGTACCCCAGTGTGTTCTGACGTTCCATGAACCAGCTGTGCCTAGTGTGTTCTGATGTCCCATGAACCAGCTGTGACTAGTGTGTTCTGAAGTACCATGAACCAGCTGTAGCTAATGTGTTCTGACTCCCCATGAACCAGCTGTGCCTTGTGTGTCCTGACGCCATATGAACCAGCTGTACCTAGTGTGTGCTGACACCACATGAACCAGCTGTACCTAGTGTGTGCTGACACCACACGAACCAGCTGTTCCTAGTGTTTTCTGACTTCCCATGAACCAGCTGTATCTAGTGTGTTCTGACGCCATATGAACCAGCTGTTCCTAGTGTGTTCTGACGCCACATGAACCAGCTGTGGCTAGTGTGTTCTTACGCCCCATGAACCAGCTGTCCCTAGTGTGTTTTGACGCCTCATGAATCAGCTGTGTCTAGTGTGTTCTGACGCATATGAACCAGTTGTGTCTAATGTGTCCCTACACCACATGAACCAGCTGTGCCTAGTGAGTTCTGTCGCCCCATGAACCAGCTGTGCCTAGTGAGTTCTGATGAACCCCGACCCAGCTGTGCCTAGTGTGTTCTGTTGAACCAAGGACCAGCTGTGCCTAGTGTGTTCTGACGTCCCATGAACCAGCAGTACCTAGTGTGTTCTGACGCCCCATGTACGAGCTGTGTCTAGTGTGTTCTGACGCCCCATTAACCAGCTGTACCTAGAGTGTTCTGACGCCCCATGAACCAGCTGTACCTAGTGTGTTCTGACGCACCATGAACCAGCTGTGCCTAGTATGTTCTAACGTCCCATGAACCAGCTGTCCCTAGTGTGTTCTGACGCCACATGAACCGGTTGTGCTTAATTTGTTCTGCGCCACATGAACCAGCTGTGCCTAGTGTGATCTGATGCCATATGAACCAGCTGTGCCTGGTGTGTCCTGACGCCATATGAACCAGCTGTACCTAGTGTGTTCTGACGTCCCATGAACCAGCTGTGCCTAGTGTGTCCTGACGCCAATTGAACCAGTTGTACCTGGTGTGTTCTGACGCCCCATGAACCAGCTGTACCCAGTGTGTTCTGACGCCCCATGAACCAGCAGTACCTAGTGTGTTTGACGCCCCATGAACCAGCAGTACCTAGTGTGTTCTGACGCCCCATGAACCAGCTGTACCTAGTGTGTTTTGACTCTCCAAGAACCAGCTGTGTCTAGTGTGTTCTGACGCCCCAAGAACCAGCTGTGTCTAGTGTGTTCTAATGCCCCATGAACCAGCTGTACTTAGTGTGTTCTGACGCCCCATGAACCAGCAGTACCTAGTGTGTTCTGACGCCCCATGAACCAGCTGTACCTAGTGTGTTCTGACGCCCCATGAACCAGCAGTACCTAGTGTGTTTTGACGCCCCAATAACCAGCTGTGCCTAGTGTGTTCTGACGCCCCATGAACCAGCTGTGCATAGTGTGTTCTGACGCTCCATGAACCAGCTGTGCCTAGTGTGCTCTGACGCCCCATGAACCAGCTGTGCCTAGTGTGTTCTGACGCCCCATGAACCAGCTGTGCCTAGTGTGTTCTGACCCTCCATGAACCAGCTGTGCCTAGTGTGTTCTGACGCTCCATGAACCAGCTGTGCCTAGTGTGTTTGCACGCCCCATGAACCAGCTGTGACTAGTGTGTTCTGACGTCCCATGAACCATCTGTGCGTAGTGTGTTCTGACGTCCCATGAACCAGCTGTACCTAGTGTGTTCTGACTCCCCATGAACCAGCGGTGCCTAGTGTGTTCTGACGTCCCATGAACCAGCTGTGCCTAGTGTGTTCTGACGTCCAAATGAACCAGCTGTCCCAAGTGTGTTCTGACGCCACATGAATCGGTTGTGCTTTGTTTGTTCTGCGCCACATGAACCAGCTGTGCCTATATAGTGTGATCTGATGCCATATGAACCAGCTGTGCCTGGTGTGTTTTGACGCCCCATGAACCAGCTGTGCCTAGTGTGTCCTGACGCCATATGAACCACATGTGCCTAGTGTGTCCTGACGCCACATGAACCAGCTGTTCCTAGTGTTTTCTGACTACCCATGACCCAGCTGTTCCTAGTGTGCACTGATGCCATATGAACCAGCTGTACCTAGTGTGTTCTGACGCCATATGAACCAGCTGTGGCTAGTGTGTTCTGACGCCCCATGAAGCTGCTGTACCTAGTGTGTTCTGACGCCTCATGAATCAGCTGTGTCTTGTGTGTTCTGACGCACCATGAACCAGCTGTGTCTAGTGTGTTCTGACGCACCATGAACCAGCTGTGTCTAATGTGTCCCTACACTACATGAACCAGCTGTGCCTAGTGTGTTCTTACGCTCCATGAACCAGCTGTACCTAGTGTGTTCTTACGCCTCATGAATCAGCTGTGTCTAGTGTGTTCTGACGCACCATGAACCAGCTGTGTCTAATGTGTCCCTACACTACATGAACCAGCTGTTGCTAGTGTGTTCTGACGCCCCATGAACCAGCTGTACCTAGTGTGTACTGACGCCTCATGAATCAGCTGTGTCTAGTGTGTTCTGAAGCCCCATGAACCAGTTGTGTCTAATGTGTCCCTACACCACATGAACCAGCTGTGCCTAGTGAGTTCTGTCGCCCCTTGAACCAGCTGTGCCTAGTGAGTTCTGATGAACCACGAACCAGATGTGCCTAGTGTGTTCTGATGAACCACGGACCAGCTGTGGCTAGTGTGTTCGGATACCCCATGATCCAGCTCTGCATTGTTATCTTGAGATGAATTCGGGGCTTTAGTGTCTCTGCGGCCCGGTCCTTGACCAGGCCTCCACCCCTAGGAAGCAGCCCGTGACAGCTGACTAACACCTAGGTACCTATTTTACTGCCAGGTAACAGCGGCATAGGGTGAAAGAAACTGTGCCCATTGTTTCTTGCCGGCGCCTGGGATCGAACCCAGGACCACAGGATCACAAATCCAGAGTGCTGTCCGCTCGGCCGACTGGCTCCCCATCATAGTGTCTTATGATGCCCCATGAACCAGCTGTGCCTAGTGTGTTCTGACGCCCCATGAACCAGCAGTGCCTAGTGTGTTCGGACGCCCCATGAACCAGCTGTACCTAATGTGTTCTGACGCCCCATGAACCAGCTGTGCCTAGTGTGTTCGGACGCCCCATGAACCAGCTGTACCTAGTGTGTTCTGACGCCCCATGAACCAGCTGTACCTAGTGTGTTCTGACGCCCCATGAACCATCTGTGCCTAGTGTGTTCGGACGCCCCATGAACCAGCTGTACCTAGTGTGTTCTGACGCCCCATGAACCAGCTGTACCTAGTGTGTTCTGACGCCCCATGAACCAGCTGTGCCTAGTGGTTTTCGGACGCCCCATGAACCAGCTGTACCTAGTGTGTTCTGACGCCCCATGAACCAGCTGTACCTAGTGTGTTCTGACGCCCCATGAACCAGATGTGCCTTGTGTGTTCTGATACACATGAACCAGCTGTGCCTAGTGTGTTCTTACGCCCCATGAACTAGCTGTGCCTAGTGTGTTCTGACGTCCCATGAACCAGCTGTGTCTAGTGTGTTCTGACGCCAAATGAACCAGCTGTGCCTAGTGTGTTCTGACGCCCCATGAACCAGCTGTGTCTAGTGTGTTCTGACACCAAATGAACCAGCTGTGATTAGTGTGTTCTGACGTCCCATGAACCAGCTGTGTCTAGTGTGTTCTGATGCCCCATACATCAGCTGTGACTAGTGTGTTCTGACGCTCAATGAACCAGCTGTGTCTAGTGTGTTCAGACGCCCCATGAACCAGCTGTGACTAGTGTGTTCTGACGCCCCATGAACCAGCTGTGTCTAGTGTGTTCTGACGCCCCATAAACCAGCTGTGTCTAGTGTGTTTTGACGTCCCATGCACCAGCTGTACCTTGTGTGTTCTGACGTCCTATGAACCAGCTGTGACTAGTGTGTTCTGAAGTCCCATGAACCAGCTGAACCTAGTGTGTACTGACGCCCCATGAACTAGCTGTGCCTAGTGTGTTCTGATGCCCCATGAACCAGGTGTGCCTAGTGTGTTCTGGCGCCACAGAAACCAGCTGTGCCTAATGTGTTCTGACGCCCCTTGAACCAACTGTGCCTAGTGTGTTCTGATGCCCCATGAATCAGCTGTGCCTAGTGTGTTTTGACGCCCCAAGAACCAGCTGTGTCTAGTGTGTTCTGACGTCCCATGAACCAGCTGTGCCTGGTGTGTCCTGACGACATATGAACCAGCTGTACCTAGTGTGTACTGACGTCCCATGAACCAGCTGTGCCTAGTGTGTCCTGACGCCATTTGAACCAGGTGTACCTAGTGTGTTCTGACGCCCCATGAACCAGCTGTACCCAGTGTGTTCTGACGCCCCATGAACCAGCAGTACCTAGTGTGTTTGACGCCCCATGAACCAGCAGTACCTAGTGTGTTCTGACGCCCCATAAACCAGCTGTACCTAGTGTGTTTTGACGCCCCAAGAACCAGCTGTGTCTAGTGTGTTCTGACGCCCCAAGAACCAGCTGTGTCTAGTGTGTTCTGATGCCCCATGAACCAGCAGTACTTAGTGTGTTCTGACGCCCCATGAACCAGCAGTACCTAGTGTGTTCTGACGCCCCAAATGAACCAGCTGTACCTATTGTGTTCTAACGCCCCATGAACCAGCAGTACCTAGTGTGTTTTGACGCCCCAAGAACCAGCTGTGCCTAGGGTGTTCTGACGCCCCATGAACCAGCTGTACATAGTGTGTTCTGACGCTCCATGAACCAGCTGTGCCTAGTGTGTTCTAACGCCCCATGAACCAGCTGTGCCTAGTGTGTTCTGACGCCCCATGAACCAGCTGTGCCTAGTGTGTTCTGACCCTCCATGAACCAGCTGTGCCTAGTGTGTTTGCACGCCCTATGAACCAGCTGTGACTAGTGTGTTCTGACGTCCTATGAACCATCTGTGCCTAGTGTGTTCTGACGTCCAATGAACCGGCTGTACCTAGTGTGTTCTGACTCTCAATGAACCAAATGTGCCTAGTATGTTCTGACGTCCCATGAACCAGCTGTGCCTAGTGTGTTCTGACGTCCAAATGAACCAGCTGTCCCTAGTGTGTTCTGACGCCACATGAACCGGTTGTGCTTAGTTTGTTCTGCGCCACATGAACCAGCTGTGCCTATATAGTGTGATCTGATGCCATATGAACCAGCTGTGCCTGGTGTGTTTTGACGCCCCATGAACCAGCTGTGCCTAGTGTGTCCTGACGCCATATGAACCAGCTGTGCCTAGTGTGTCCTGACGCCACATGAACCAGCTGTTCCTAGTGTTTTCTGACTACCCATGAACCAGCTGTTCCTAGTGTGTACTGATGCCATATGAACCAGCTGTACCTAGTGTGTTCTGACGCCATATGAACCAGCTGTGGCTAGTGTGTTCTGACGCCCCATGAAGCTGCTGTACCTAGTGTGTTCTGACGCCTCATGAATCAGCTGTGTCTAGTGTGTTGTGACGCACCATGAACCAGCTGTGTCTAATGTGTCCCTACACTACATGAACAAGCTGTTGCTAGTGTGTTCTGACGCCCCATGAACCAGCTGTACCTAGTGTGTTCTGACGCCTCATGAATCAGCTGTGTCTAGTGTGTTCTGAAGCCCCATGAACCAGTTGTGTCTAATGTGTCCCTACACCACATAAACCAGCTGTGCCTAGTGTGTTCGGACGCCCCATGAACCAGCTGTACCTAGTGTGTTCTGACGCCCCATGAACCAGCTGTACCTAGTGTGTTCTGACGCCCCATGAACCAGCTGTACCTAGTGTGTTCTGACGCCCCATGAACCAGCTGAACCTAGTGTGTTCTGACGCCCCATGAACCAGATGTGCCTAGTGTGTTCTGACGCCCCATGAACCAGCTGTGCCTAGTGTGTTCTGACGTCCCATGAACCAGCTGTGTCTAGTGTGTTCTGACGCCAAATGAACCAGCTGTGCCTAGTGTGTTCTGACGCCCCATGAACCAGCTGTGTCTAGTGTGTTCTGACACCAAATGAACCAGCTGTGATTAGTGTATTCTGACGTCAAATGAACCAGCTGTACCTTGTGTGTTCCGACGTCCTATGAACCAGCTGTGTCTAGTGTGTTCTGATGCCCCATACATCAGCTGTGACTAGTGTGTTCTGACGCCCCATGAACCAGCTGTGTCTAGTGTGTTCTGACGCCCCATGAACCAGCTGTGACTAGTGTGTTCTGACGCCCCATGAACCAGCTGTGTCTAGTGTGTTCTGACGCCAAACACACCAGTTGTGACTACTGTGTTTTGACGCCCCAAGAACCAGCTGTGTCTAGTGTGTTCTGACGTCCCATGAACCAGCTGTGCCTAGTGTGTTCTAACGTCCCATGAACCAGCTGTGACTAGTGTCTTGTCTCCGAATATCATCCTGCTTGGGGACTTCAACCTACGGCACCTGAAATGGAAGCATCTGGCTAATACAGTAATATCAGAAAGAATACCAGGAAGTAGCCTAAATGAACAGGTACATGCAAATGACCTGCTACGGATGTGCGACAGGTTTGCCTTAAACAAGCAAATAGTAGAACCAATTAGGAAGGAGAACACGCTGGATCTCATTTTCACTAATAATGATGAATTGATCAGAAACATAATGATTACAAATACCTGTTACTCAGATCACAACTTAATTGAAGTTATGACAACCATGGGGAATAGACCTTCAAAACCAGTCCAGATTCCCGGTGGAGGAGATTTCAGCAAATTCAACTTCAATAATAAACAGATAAACTGGGAGCAAATAAACAAGGACTGCACAGAAATAAACTAGGAAGAACAGCTAGAAAAGGCATATCTGAACCAGTGCCTGGAAAAAATGAGCTCAGTAGCACTAAAAATATATTTAAACCGCATACCCCTAAGAAAAAAGAGGAAGAGATGCAGATTGGAACGAGAACGTCGTTCCCTATATAGGCAAAGAAAGCGAATCGCGGAACAACTTGAGAGTCGCACCCTATCTCAAGAACAGCGAAGAAGGTTATGTAGAGAAATAGAAACAATTGAACTCAAGCTACAAGAATCATACAAAACCCAGGAGAGGCAAAGAGAGCAAAAGGCCATCAGTGAAAAAGAGAGGAATCCGAAATATTTTTTCTCCTATGCAAAATCAAGATCAAAAACCACATCTAGTATCGGGCCCCTGCGAAAGGGAGATGGAACTTTCACCGATGACAACAAAGAAATGAGCGAGCTACTGAGGAAGCAATACGACTGTTTTCTGCGAGCCATTAAACGCACTAAAGATTTCTAACCAAAATGAGTTTTTCATGGATATGATACCAACATCAAATCATATATCAAATCATATATCAGACGTCACCCTATCCCCACTGGATTTTGAAGAAGCCATAAACAGTATGCCTATGCACTCTGCACCAGGCCCGGATTCTTGGAACTCCATATTCATCAAGAACTGTAAAAAACCACTATCACAGGCCCTCCACATTATGTGGAGACAAAGCCTAGATACTGGCGTTTTCCCTGATATACTAAAAACAGCAGAGATAGCACCAATTCATAAAGGAGGAAATAAGGCAGAGGCAAAAAATTAGACCGATAGCACTAACATAACACATCATAAAAATTTGAGAGAGTGCTAAAAAGTAAGATCACAAAATACATGGAATCACAGCATCTGCATAACCCCGGACAACATGGTTTCAGAACAGGGCGCTCTTGCCTGTCGCAGTTGCTGGACCACTATGATACCTTACCTTACCTTGAGGTGCTTCCGGGGCTTAGCGTCCCCGCGGCCCGGTCGTCGACCAGGCCTCCTGGTTGCCGGACTGATCAACCAGGCTGTTGGAGATATGGCATTAGATGCTATGGAAGACAAACAAAATGCTGATGTAATTTACAAAGATTTCGCAAAAGCTTTTGATAAATGACCATGGTGTTATTGCACATAAAATGCATTCAAAAGGAATTACCGGAAAAATAGGTAGATGGATCTACAATTTCCTGACTAACAGAACACAATGTGTAATAGTCAACAAAATAAAATCCAGCCCATCAACCGTGAAGAGCTCAGTCCCCCAGGGTACTGTGTTTGCTCCAGTACTTTTTCTCATCCTCATATCGGACATAGACAAGAACACAAACTATAGCACTGTATCATCCTTTGCAGATGACACTAGGATCTTCATGAGAGTAGGCAACATAGAGGACACAGCAAACCTCCAATCATATGTAGATCAGGTCTTTCTATGGGCTACAGAAAATAATATGGTGTTTAACGAAGATTAGTTCCAGCTCATGCGCTATGGACAAAATGAAAATATAAAAACGGCAACCATGTAAAAAACTCAGGCAAATCATAACATAGAACGAAAAGGCAATGTCAAGGATCTGGGTGTACTCATGTCTGAAGAATTTACCTTTAAAGAACACAATAAAGTAGCCATCACAACTGCAAGAAAAATGACAGGTTCGATAACAAGAACTTTTCACACTAGAGATCTTATACCGATGATGATACTTTTCAAAATGCTTGTGCTCTCTAGAGTGGAGTACTGTTGCACAATGACAGCCCCTTTTAAAGCTGGAGAAATTGCTGACCTGAAGAGCGTGCAGAGAATCTTTACTGCTAGAATCCACTCAGTAAACCATCAGTAAAAATTATTACTCAGTAAAAAAAGTAACACATCTAAACTATTGGGATCGACTAAAGAGCCTAAATCTGTACTCCCTTGAGCGCAGGCGGGAGAGATACATAATAATTTACACGTGGAAAATATTAGAGGGGCTGGTCCCAAACCTGCACACAGAAATAACATCACATGAGACCAGAAGACATGGCAGGATGTGCAGAATACCCCCATTGAAAAGCAGAAGTGCAACAGGTACTCTGAGAGAGAACTCTATCAACATCAGAGGCCTGAGACTGTTCAACACGCTTCCGCTACACATAAGGGGCATAACTAGCAGACCCCTCAGAGTGTTCAAGAGAACTGGATAAGCACCTCCAAAGGATACCTGATCAACCAGGCTGTGACTCATACATCAGGCTGCGAGCAGCCGCATCCAACAGCCTGGTTGATCAGTCCAGCAACCAGGAGGCCTGGTCGACGACCGAGCCGCGGGGACGCTAAGCCCCGGAAGCCCCTCAAGGTACTTGCCCTACCATCTACATGATTTGATGCTCTGCAAATACAGCACACATCAATTCATTGCACACTTATTTAATAATTATTTTGAGAATATATAACAAGTACTTTATATTTAATTTTTTTTTTTTTATATTTGTAACTATACAATATTTGTATCCCTGGTTTCCATACAGTATATTCTAAACAAAATATATATTAACAAAATACATCACAACAAATAGTTGACAGCTGGTAGACTGCCAAACAACAAAAAGAGCTTTGAATATATGATCAGATATTCTTGAGATGGGACAGGAACCAAAGACTCGCCAGGTCCAAAAAGCACACTTGAAGCCTCCCCAAAACCTCCATTCATTCATTCACAAACTTCTCCCAAGACCATCATGAATTAATGAATGAATGCATGATGGTCTTTCCCCCCAAGATCAAATGATCCAAGGTATGATCCAAATATGGAAATATATTCCCCAAAGATCAAAATATCCAAGATATGATCAAAATATTCAATCAAAACTAGTGACATCAAATCAGCTTATAGAGTGGGTATCAAATCAACAGGAGGGTATAAATAACAGGAGAATTTGAGTTAAACTAGATAGCTGCTTCCGCAAGTCAGACCTTTTCAAATCTGTACTCTCTAGTAAATCAAATGTTTATGTGAATAAATGTCTGACCAGGTTCAGACAAAATCTCTTATTTAAACTGCGGGGTTTCTGGAAAAATTCCCCTGTAATTAAACATTGTTTTGTGGGAGACAATACAATTATAGCTTGGGGGACTGACACTGGAAAAACCTATTTTATAACAACTGAAGCTCACCTCAATTCTCCTGAATGACTGTGGGATAGCTGCTGAATAACCAGAGTTCAAATTATAACCTCATTTAACTACCAATGTGTACTTTAGCTGTGCCTTTCCTTCCAAAAGGTTTTAACTTAAAAAAAAAAAATGGGTCTTCTTTATTATTGTCTCTTTTTTCTTTTTTTACTTCCTTGTTCCATATTACACTGGCTTTGCCTGTGTCCTCTAGTATAAACTTTATCATCCAGTGTACCTGAGTGTATCTCAATTTAATCTACCACATTTTGTTTTAGTGTTTTAGTGTAATTTTAATATTAAACTATAGTGTACTTATTATATTATAGTAAGTAAGCTATTCATTTTATAGATTTCATAATTGCTTTTTGACTTTTATTGGTCATCCATTGTTATTAATTATTCTAGTTCATTTTTACTTTAAGTTTCAATAAGTTTTCATTACTTAAATTACCATTAAGTTTATATTACTTTACAATTTTTAAATCTTTAAAATTTATAACTAAAACTGGACAAACTGCAGGAATGGCCCAAGAATATATACACCAGTTGATTGACAGTTGAAACACGGGACCATAGAGCCAATCCTCAACCCCTGCAAACACAACTAGGTGAGTACAAGTTTTGCTTAGAAATCGAAGAATGAGTTTTGATTACCTGTTACAGTTGTATCTTGAGAAAGTCGATGTTTCTTCATTTTTTTCAAGGACTTATCCTCTTGCTCTACATTCTTGTCTTTCGCTTCCCTGATCTTCCTATTTTGATTTTCCTGAATGTGAACTGAAAATAAGGAAAACCTGAATAAAATATATATCCTCATTAAACAAAAATTTTGTTTCTCTACAGCTGCAGCTACAGATAACACACAGCCACTCTACTTGAATTAATGCACATGCTACACACACAAACACAATACTTCAAATCTACAAAAGTGACAGCAGAGAAGACCCACTCAATTATAGACCTGTATCATTGACAAGTGTAATAGTCAAAATATTGGAAAAAATAACAAAAACTAAATGGGTAGAACACTGGGGGAGAAATGATATAATATCAGACAGACAGTATGGTTTTTGATCTAGAAGATCCGGTGTATCGAATTTACTCAGTTTCTATGATCGAGCAACAGAGATTTTACAGGCAAGAGATGGTTGGGTTGACTGCATCTATCTGAACCTAAAAAACGCTTTTGATAGAGTTCCACATAAAGAGGTTGTTCCGGAAACTGGAAAATATTGGAGGGGTGACAGGTAAGCTTCTAACATGGATGAAAACTTTTCTGACTTATAGGAAAATGAGGGCAGTAATCAGAGGCAATGTATCAGACTGGAGAAATGTTACAAGTGGAGTACCACAGGGCTCAGATCTTGCACCGAAGATGTTCATTGTCTACATAAACAATCTACCAGATGAAATACAGAATTATATGAACATGTTTGCTGATGATGCTAAGATAATAGGAAGAACAAGAAACTTAGATGATTGGCATGCCCTTCAAGATGACCTGGACAAAATAAGTGTATGGAGCACCACTTGGCAAATGGAATTTAAAGTGAATAAATGTCATGTTATGGAATGTGGAATAGGAGAACATAGACCCCACACAACCTATAAATTATGTGAGAAATCCTTAAAAAATTCTAATAAAAAAAAAGAGATCTAGGGATGGTTCTACATAGAAAAGTATCACCTGAGGACCACATAAAGAATGTTGTGCGAGGAGCCTATGCTACACTTTCTAACTTCATAATTGCTTTTAAATACATGGATGGTAAAATACTAAAGAAATTGTTCTATATAAATGTACAAAAAATATTTCTTAATGTTAATCCGGATCTGAAATTCTTCCTGGCCATGTAATAGAACCCCAATAAATCAATATATGAAAATATATTTAAAAATTCTTTGATAAACGGATGAGACTTTGTTGGGTAAAGAAGGCATGAACTTCAGGTTGGATTTTTTTATATATTTTCTTTTATATATATATATATATATATATATATATATATATATATATATATATATATATATATATATATATATATATATGTATTTTCCGCATAAAATGATCAGTGTTTTGTGATCGTCAATTGCATATATATATATATATATATATATATATATATATATATATATATATATATATATATATATATATATATATGCGAACAAGCCTGAATGGTCCCCAGGACAATATGCAACTGAAAACTCACACCCCAGAAGTGACTCGAACCCATACTCCCAGAAGCAACGCAACTGGTATGTACAAGACGCCTTAATCCACTTGACCATCACGACCGGTCGTGATGGTCAAGTGGATTAAGGCGTCTTGTACATACCAGTTGCGTTGCTTCTGGGAGTATGGGTTCGAGTCACTTCTGGGGTGTGAGTTTTCAGTTATATATATATATATATATATATATATATATATATATATATATATATATATATATATATATATATATATATATATATATATATATATATATATATATATATATATTATTAAATATGACCGAAAAAGTAAGATTAATAATTCTAACACGAATTTTCTCAATCTTTCGTACATTACGCTTCACTGTTGGAGGTAAATCAAAAATCACATCTCCAAAATTCATTTTTATTTCTAGTCTGACGCGACACGGGCGCGTTTCGTAAAACTTATTACATTTTCAAGGACTTCACAAATACACAACTGATCAGAACTTACGTATCTCTGAGTTTATATCTACATTTGAGTGAGGTGGGAAGGGTGATGTGGCATTAGAACAAGATGGGATATTAATAGGGTATTAAAAGTATCAACACAAGACAGAACACAAAACAATGGGTATTGAATAGAAGTGTTTGTAGAAAGCCTATTGGTCCATATTTCTTGATGCTTCTATATTGGAGCGGAGTCTTGAGGTGGGTAGAATATAGTTGTGCATTAATTGGCTGTTGATTGCTGGTGTTGACTTCTTGATGTGTAGTGCCTCGCAAACGTCAAGCCGCCTGCTATCGCTGTATCTATCGATGATTTCTGTGTTGTTTACTAGGATTTCTCTGGCGATGGTTTGGTTGTGGGAAGAGATTATATGTTCCTTAATGGAGCCCTGTTGCTTATGCATCGTTAAACGCCTAGAAAGAGATGTTGTTGTCTCGCCTATATACTGTTTATTTTGGAGCTTACAGTCCACAAGAAGGCATCTGAAGGCATAGACGACGTTAGTCTCTTTTAAAGCGTTCTGTTTTGTGTCTGGAGAGTTTCTCATGAGTAGGCTGGCAGTTTTTCTGGTTTTATAGTAAATCGTCAGTTGTATCCTCTGATGCATAAGCCTCTGATGCATAACGATGCATAAGCAACAGGGCTCCATTAAGGAACATATAATCTCTTCCCACAACCAAACCATGGCCAGAGAAATCCTAGTAAACAACACAGAAATCATCGATAGATACAGCGATAGCAGGCGGCTTGACATCTGCGAGGCACTACACATCAAGAAGTCAACACCAGCAATCAACAGCCAATTAATGCACAACTATATTCTACCCACCTCAAGACTCCGCTCCAATATAGAAGCATCAAGAAATATGGACCAATAGGCTTTCTACATACACTTCTATTCAATACCCATTGTTTCGTGTTCTGTCTTGTGTTGATGAAATTAATACCCTATTAATGCCACCTCTTGTTCTGTCTTGTGTTGATGAAATTAATACCCTATTAATGCCACCTCACCCCATCCAACTCACTAAAATGTAGATATAAAATCGGAGATGCGTAAGTTCTATTCAGTTGTGTATTTGTAAAGTCTTTGAAAATGTAATAAGTTTTACGAAACGCGCTCGTGTCGCGTCAGACTAGAAATAAAAATGAATTTTGGAGAATTGATTTTTTATTTACCTCCAACAGTGAAAAGAAATGTACGAAAGATTGAGAAAATTCGTGTTAGAATTATTAATCTTACTTTTTCGGTCATATTTAATAATATATGTCTACAGGAAAGACTGCTACCAAAATATACTAATATATATATATATATATATATATATATATATATATATATATATATATATATATATATATATGATTCGATTATATATGATATGATTTTAAAACGATTCTTCGCGGCAGGGGATCGTATTCCAGGGACCTGCCCGAAACGCTACGCGTACTAGTGGCTGTACAAGAATGTAACAACTCTTGTATATATCTCAAAAAAAAAAAAAAAAAAAAAATATATACATATATATATATGTATATATATATATATATATATATATATATATATATATATATATATATATATATATATATATATATACATATATATATATATGTATATATATATATATATATGTATATATATATATATATATATATATATATATATATATATATATATATATATATATATATATATATATATATATGTCGTACCTAGTAGCCAGAACGCACTTCTATGCCTACTATGCAATGCCCGATTTGCCTAATAAGCCAAGTTTTCAGGAATTAATTGTTTTTCGACTACCTAACCTACCTAACCTAACCTAACCTAACTTTTTCGGCTACCTAACCAAACCTAACCTATAAAGATTGGTTAGGTTAGGTTAGGTAGGGTTGGATAGGTTCAGTCATATATCTACGTTAATTTTAATTCCAATAAAAAAAAATTGCCCTCATACATAATGAAATGGGTAGTTTTATCATTTCATAAGAAAAAAAATAGAGAAAATATAATAATTCAGGAAAAATTGGCTTATTAGGCAAATCGGGCCTTGCATAGTAGTCCAAAAAGTGCGTTCTGGCTATTAGGTACGACATATATATATATATATATATATATATATATATATATATATATATATATATATATATATATATATATATATATATATATATATATATAAACAAACGGACCCAGTCCACGGAACTCACTCCCTATTGAATTTAAAAGCTGTCCAACTTTTGCGTCATTCATAAACAATACAAAAAAGTACCTAATTTCATCTTCATAGTTTTTTACATTTTGCTTTAAAATTGCACTGTATCTATTGCTACCCAATCTCCAAATTTTTATGTACCCAATCCGAACATCTTTACCATTGTTATCATTGCTGTCTTCTTATATGTGCTGTCAATCTGCTGTATGGTGTCTATTAATCTTGTTTAAATTACCAATCAAGCTATCAGTGTAATCAATCAGAGCTTTAATATACCAATGGGCTTTAATATACCTACTATTCTCTCTCATCTCATTTTTTTTCTTGCAATGTCTTTGTTATTTTATTAATTCTGCTAGAATTTACCTAATTAAAATTATCTATTTGATAAAGGACCTGCCTGAAACGCTGCGCATACTAGTGGCTTTACAAAATTGTAAATACTATGCTATGTATTCTCACAAACCTAATGTACCTTTTTGTATATAAATAAATAAATGAAATATATATATATATATATATATATATATATATATATATATATATATATATATATATATATATATATATATATATATATGTCATACCTAGTAGCCAGATCGCACTTCTCGGCCTACTATGCAAGGCCCGATTTGCCTAATAAGCAAAGTTTTCCTGAATTAATTTATTTTCTCAAATATTTTTCTTATGAAATGATAAAGCTACCCATTTCATTATATATGAGGTCAAATTTTTTTAATTGTAGTTAAAATTAACGTAGATATATGACCGAACCTAACCAACCCTACCTAACCTAACCTATCTTTATAGGTTAGGTTAGGTTAGGTAGCCGAAAAAGTTAGGTTAGGTTAGGTTAGGTAGGTTAGGTAGTCGAAAAACAATTAATTCATGAAAACTTGGCTTATTAGGCAAATCGGGCCTTGCATAGTAGGCTGAGAAGTGCGTTCTGGCTACTAGGTACGACATATATATATATATATATATATATATATATATATATATATATATATATATATATATATATATATATATATATGTCGTACCTAGTAGCCAGAACTCACTTTTCAGCCTACAATGCAAGGCCCGATTTGCCTAATAAGCCAAGTTTTCATGAAATAATATATTTTCTCTAATTTTTTTCTTATGAAATGATAAAGCAACCCATTTCATTATGTAAGAGGTGAATTTTTTTTTATTGGAGTTAAAATTAACGTAGATATATGACCGAACCTAACCAACCCTACCTAACCTAACCTATCTTTATAGGTTAGGTTAGGTTAGGTAGCCGAAAAAGTTAGGTTAGGTTAGGTTAGGTAGGTTAGGTAGTCGAAAAGCAATTAATTCATGAAAACTTGGCTTATTAGGCAAATCGGGCCTTGCATAGTAGGCTCAGAAGTGAGTTCTGGCTACTAGGTACGACATATATATATATATATATATATATATATATATATATATATATATATATATATATATATATATATATATATATATATATATTGTACCTAGTAGCCAGAACGTCATACTCGGCCTACTATGCAAGGCCCGATTTGCCTAATAAGCCAAGTTTTCCTGAATTTATGTATTTTTCTCATTTTTTTCTTATGAAATGATAAATCATTCCATTTCATTATTTATAAGTTAATTTTTTGAAATTTGATTTAAAACTAACGTAGATATATGACCTTACCTAACCAACCTTACCTAACCTATCTAAACGTAACCTATACTCACACAACTAAGTCAATAATTTATGTTCCTAATATAATATAATAATTATAATTCAAATAAACTAATTGGAAACAATTTATTGAAAATAAAGTAAATCAATCGGCCTATTAGGCAAATCGGGGATTGCATAGTAGGGCAAGAAGTGAGTTCTGGCTACTAGGTACGACATATATATATGTGTATGTATATATATATATATATATATATATATATATATATATATATATATATATATATATATATATATATATATATATATATATATATGTCGTACCTAGTAGCCAGAACGCACTTCTCGGCCTACTATGCAAGCCCGATTTGCCTAACAAGCCAAGTTTTTCTGAATTAATATATTTTCTCTATTTTTTTCCTTATGAAATGATAAAGCTATCCATTTCATTATGTATGAGGTCAATTTCTTTTTATTGGAGTTAAAATTAACATAGATATATGACCGAACCTAACCAACCCTACCTAACCTAACCTAACCTATCTTTATAGGTTAGGTTAGGTTAGGTAGCCGAAAAAGTTAGGTTAGGTTGGGTTAGGTAGGTTAGGTAGTCGAAAAACAATTAATTCATGAAAATTTGGCTTATTATGCAAATCGGGCCTTGCATAGTAGGCTGAGAAGTGCGTTCTGGCTACTAGGTACGACATATATATATATATATATATATATATATATATATATATATATATATATATATATATATATATATATATATATATAGGCAAAAATATATATATATATATATATATATATATATATATATATATATATATATATATATATATATATATATATATATATATGTCGTACCTAGTAGCCAGAACGCACTTCTCAGCCTACTATGCAAGGCCCGATTTGCATAATAAGCCAAATTTTCATGAATTAATATATTTTCTCTAATTTTTTTCTTATGAAATGATAAAGCTACCCATTTGATTATGTATGAGGTCAATTTTTTTTTATTGGAGTTAAAATTAACGTAGATATATGACCGAACCAACCCAACCCTACCTAACCTAACCTAACCTATTTTTATAGGTTAGGTTAGGTTAGGTAGCCGAAAAAGTTAGGTTAGGTTAGGTTAGGTAGGTTAGGTAGTCGAAAAACAATTAATTCATGAAAACTTGGCTTATTAGGCAAATCGGGCCTTGCATAGTAGGCTGAGAAGTGCGTTCTGGCTACTAGGTACGACATATATATATATATATATATATATATATATATATATATATATATATATATATATATATATATGTCGTACCTAGTAGCCAGAACGCATTTCTCAGCCTACTATGCAAGGCCCGATTTGCCTAATAAGCCAAGTTTTCTGGAATTAATATATTTTCTCTATTTTTTTTCTTATGAAATGATAAAGCTACCCATTTCATTATGTATGAGGTCAATTTTTTTTTAATGGAGTTAAAATTAACGTAGATATATGACCGAACCTAACCAACCCTACCTAACCTAACCTAACCTATCTTCATAGGTTAGGTTCGGTTAGGTAACAGAAAAAGTTAGGTTAGGTTAGGTTAGGTAGGTTAGGTAGTCGAAAAAACATTAATTCACGAAAACTTGGCTTATTAGGCAAATCGGGCCTTGAATAGTAGGCTGATAAGTACGTTCTGGCTATTAGGTACGACATATATATATATATATATATATATATATATATATATATATATATATATATATTATTAAATATGACCGAAAAAGTAAGATTAATAATTCTAACACGAATTTTCTCAATCTTTCGTACATTTCTTTTCACTGTTGGAGGTAAATCAAAAATCAATTCTCCAAAATTCATTTTTATTTCTAGTCTGACGCGACACGAGCGCGTTTCGCAAAACTTATTACATTTTCAAAGACTTTAGTTCACAAATACACAACTGAATAGAACTTACGCATCTCCGATTTTATATCTACATTTGAGTGAGGTGGAAGGGGTGATGTGGCATTAACACAAGACAGAACAAAATGTGGCATTAATAGGGTATTAATTTCATCAACACAAGACAGAACAAGAGTATTAATAGGGTATTAATTTCATCAACACAAGACAGAACAAGAGTATTAATAGGGTATTAATTTCATCAACACAAGACAGAACACGAAACAATGGATATTGAATAGAAGTGTTTGTAGAAAGCCTATTGGTCCATATTTCTTGATGCTTCTATATTGGAGCGGAGTCTTGAGGTGGGTAGAATATAGTTGTGCAATAATTGGCTGTTGATTGCTGGTGTTGACTTCTTGATGTGTAGTGCCTCGCAAACGTCAAGCCGCCTGCTATCGCTGTATCTATCGATGATTTCTGTGTTGTTTACTAGGATTTCTCTGGCGATGGTTTGGTTGTGGGAAGAGATTATATGTTCCTTAATGGAGCCCTGTTGCTTATGCATCGTTAAACTCCTAGAAAGAGATGTTGTTGTCTTGCCTATATACTGGGTTTTTTGGAGCTTACAGTCCCCAAGAGGGCATTTGAAGGTATAGACGACGTTAGTCTCTTTTAAAGCGTTCTGTTTTGTGTCTGGAGAGTTTCTCATGAGTAGGCTGGCCGTTTTTCTGGTTTTATAGTAAATCGTCAGTTGTATCCTCTGGTTTTTGTCTGTAGGGATAACGTTTCTATTAACAATATCTTTCAGGACCCTTTCCTCCGTTTTATGAGCTGTGGAAAAGAAGTTCCTGTAAAATAGTCTAATAGGGGGTATAGGTGTTGTGTTAGTTGTCTCTTCAGAGGTTGCATGGCTTTTCACTTTCCTTCTTATGATGTCTTCGACAAAACCATTGGAGAAGCCGTTATTGACTAGGACCTGCCTTACCCTACAGAGTTCTTCGTCGACTTGCTTCCATTCTGAGCTGTGGCTGAGAGCACGGTCGACATATGCGTTAACAACACTCCTCTTGTACCTGTCTGGGCAGTCGCTGTTGGCATTTAGGCACATTCCTATGTTTGTTTCCTTAGTGTAGACTGCAGTGTGGAAACCTCCGCCCTTTTCCATGACTGTTACATCTAGAAAGGGCAGCTTCCCATCCTTTTCCATCTCGTAAGTGAAACGCAGCACGGAACTCTGCTCAAATGCCTCCTTCAGCTCCTGCAGATGTCTGACATCAGGTACCTGTGTAAAAATGTCGTCAACATACATGCAGTATATGGCCGGTTTCAAGTTCATGTCGACTAAGACTTTTTGCTCGATGGTACCCATGTAGAAGTTTGCAAACAGGACACCTAGGGGAGAACCCATGGCGACCCCATCTACTTGCTTATACATGTGCCCATCCGGGCTCAAGAAGGGTGCCTCTTTAGTACAAGCTTGGAGTAGTTTCCTCAGAATATTTTCTGGTATGTCAAGAGGAGTACAGGCTGGATCACGATACACTCTGTCGGCTATCATTCCGATTGTCTCGTCCACAGGTACGTTGGTAAACAGCGATTCTACGTCCAACGAGGCTCTTATCCCTGTGGTCCGTGTGCCCCGCAGTAAGTCAACAAATTCCTTTGGAGACTTCAGGCTGAAGGCGCAAGGAACATAAGGAGTCAGCAGGCCGTTGAGTCGCTTCGCCAGTCTGTACGTGGGTGTGGGTATCTGGCTAATGATTGGCTGAAGTGGGTTTCCAGGCTTGTGTGTCTTGACATTTCCATACGCATATCCAGGTTTATATTCTCCAATGATCTTTGGCAGGTGGAGTCCGGATTTCTTGGCGTTCACAGTTTCGATCAGTCTGTTGACCTTTGCTTTTAATTCGGCTGTAGTGTCCTTCGTTTCCCTTTGGAACTTAGTTTGGTCAGAGAGTATGATGTTCATTTTCGCCAGATATTCGTCTTTTTTAAGAATGACATATATTGGCGACTTGTCACCTCTCCTGACAACTATCTCCTTGTTCTCACGAAGGCTTTTAGCTGCCGCTTTAAGCTCGGGGGACAGTATGGTGCTTCTGTAATTGCCTCGATTCTTTCCTCCTTCTGCAATAAGTTCTGCTTGTAAGGTATCTTTGGTAGTGACCTTCTTTGGTAATGCCCTTTTGCTCTACGCGAGGTTTCTGTCCACGCTGAGCAGGCCTTAGGACACCTGCGTTCTCATTTGACAGATGTACTGCCCCAGTCAAACTCCCCACCTGATAATGTCCTCGGAGCGGATCACAGCGGGCGCGAACGCCCGGGCTTGGTGCCGGAGGAGGCCACAGCCGGAAGACGAACCAACCCGAAGACGCAGGGGCGCGAACCCCATACGCCATGGGAGAAGGCAAGCTCCAAAACTGGGACACTCGCTCGTCGGTCATCGCCCTTCCGCCGAGCAGAGTTCCGTGCTGCGTTTCACTTACGAGATGGAAAAGGATGGGAAGCTGCCCTTTCTAGATGTAACAGTCATGGAAAAGGGCGGAGGTTTCCACACTGCAGTCTACACTAAGGAAACAAACATAGGAATGTGCCTAAATGCCAACAGCGACTGCCCAGACAGGTACAAGAGGAGTGTTGTTAACGCATATGTCGACCGTGCTCTCAGCCACAGCTCAGAATGGAAGCAAGTCGACGAAGAACTCTGTAGGGTAAGGCAGGTCCTAGTCAATAACGGCTTCTCCAATGGTTTTGTCGAAGACATCATAAGAAGGAAAGTGAAAAGCCATGCAACCTCTGAAGAGACAACTAACACAACACCTATACCCCCTATTAGACTATTTTACAGGAACTTCTTTTCCACAGCTCATAAAACGGAGGAAAGGGTCCTGAAAGATATTGTTAATAGAAACGTTATCCCTACAGACAAAAACCAGAGGATACAACTGACGATTTACTATAAAACCAGAAAAACGGCCAGCCTACTCATGAGAAACTCTCCAGACACAAAACAGAACGCTTTAAAAGAGACTAACGTCGTCTATGCCTTCAAATGCCCTCTTGGGGACTGTAAGCTCCAAAAAACCCAGTATATAGGCAAGACAACAACATCTCTTTCTAGGCGTTTAACGATGCATAAGCAACAGGGCTCCATTAAGGAACATATAATCTCTTCCCACAACCAAACCATCGCCAGAGAAATCCTAGTAAACAACACAGAAATCATCGATAGATACAGCGATAGCAGGCGGCTTGACGTTTGCGAGGCACTACACATCAAGAAGTCAACACCAGCAATCAACAGCCAATTATTGCACAACTATATTCTACCCACCTCAAGACTCCGCTCCAATATAGAAGCATCGAGAAATATGGACCAATAGGCTTTCTACAAACACTTCTATTCAATATCCATTGTTTCGTGTTCTGTCTTGTGTTGATGAAATTAATACCCTATTAATACTCTTGTTCTGTCTTGTGTTGATGAAATTAATACCCTATTAATACTCTTGTTCTGTCTTGTGTTGATGAAATTAATACCCTATTAATACTCTTGTTCTGTCTTGTGTTGATGAAATTAATACCCTATTAATACTCTTGTTCTGTCTTGTGTTGATGAAATTAATACCCTATTAATGCCACATTTTGTTCTGTCTTGTGTTAATGCCACATCACCCCTTCCACCTCACTCAAATGTAGATATAAAATCGGAGATGCGTAAGTTCTATTCAGTTGTGTATTTGTGAACTAAAGTCTTTGAAAATGTAAAAAGTATTACGAAACGTACTCGTGTCGCGTCAGACTAGAAATAAAAATGAATTTTGGAGAATTGATTTTTGATTTACCTCCAAGAGTGAAAAGAAATGTACGAAAGATTGAGAAAATTCGTGTTAGAATTATTAATCTTACTTTTTCGGTCATATTTAATAATATATGTCTACAGGAAAGACTGCTACCAAAATATACTAATATATATATATATATATATATATATATATATATATATATATATATATATATATATATACATACATATATATATATATATATATATATATATATATATATATATATATATATATATATATATATATATATATATATATATATATATAAAAGATTTCTTACATTCTTGAACAGACACTAGCATGCATAGCTTTTTGGGCAAGTCCTTAATCCTAATTTTAACACTCACATTCCCAGTAAGCAGCCCATATCAGCTGTCTAACTCCCAAGTACCTATTTACTGTTAGGTGAATAGGTGCATCAGGGCAAAAGAAACTGCCCATTTGTTTCAGCATCTAATAAAAATAGAACCTTGACCCTTAGGATTACAAACCCAGAGCACTGTCCACTGAGCCGTCAGGCTCTGATGTTAATTTTAATATTACTGTGAACTGGAATACATGAAATAAACTATATCAGCAGTCAAGTATAATACAACTAACAATTGAATTAATAGTGGTCCAGAACGGACAGAAACGTCTTTGTATTTTCATCTTTTTGTGTGTGGTTAGGACAACATTATTGTGACTCATCAGCTGTATAAAATACAACTACTTTATACAACAAATCAGTAATGTAATTGTGGAACCTAAAAACTTGTCTAAAATATATACAAGTTTTGCTTTGAATTTAAAAAACGAAGAATGAGTTTTTATTACCTTTAATAGTTGAATCTTCAGACAGTCTTCGTTTTTTCTTCATTTTCTTTAACTTAAGCTCTTGCTCCCCATTCTTTTCTTTTGCCTCACTGATGTTGATATCTTCTTGGGCATCTATATTATTTGTTGGTATCTTGTTGACACTTGATCCATTGTCCTGCATGTATGCTGAAAATTAAGAAACATGCGTAAATTTAATATGGTATCATCATTACAAAATATGTCCTCCAAAAAACTTTAATTGAAAGAAACACTGAAATGTGAAATTTGGCAGCAATGAAGAACTATGTCATTATGGGAATTTTGGTACCCATATGTAAAGGAAGTCTCATTATCTGATGATATAGACCTGATGCAAAGTAAAGTGTGTCAAAATTATTTGCACACCCTCCTCCACTATGTGGAGTAAAAAAAGATATGTGAATTCGGATAATTATATAACAAATGTTCAAGATATGAGGAAATATTTCATTCAAAATGATCTGCTGCCAGAAATCTTGGTCAAATATCACCAGTTTGCTAACTGTATGTAGTAACTAAGTGATTGTAACCTATCCACCGCTGTCCACTGGATGGAGGCAGTGTGCAAGATAAACATATCAATTGTGACACTAGCTCTCCACACATGTCAGTTGCTTAATTTAAAATCTGTACTCATGGTCGGTCTCGAGCCCCTTGTCAATGTGGTGATGTGTATGGAATTATGTAATTAGGTCATCAAGATTGAAACTTGCTTAGCTAAAATGAATTGCTTGGTTCAGTCCCGGAGCCAATTAATTATGTGCCTCTGCAACCATTTCCACTACCGCTAACAACATGGATATGGGATGCATAATATATGAACTAAACTACTGTACTATGTAAATGCTTTTCATTATTGCCAACACAAAGGAACATGCAGGTTTTATGATTTTCATTGTTAGCTTATGCAAAATAATAATAATAATAATTACCAAGATAAAACAATTCGGTGAGATTATTAACATTTTTGCTTGACAGACCACTTCCTGGTAGCATGCCCTTTGTGGTATTTCTATTGCCGACCTTAAAATAGATGACAGCAACTTGATAACCACCACCTTGTAGCTTAGAGACTTTAGAGGGCCAGGTCCCAAATTTGCACAGCATAATATAACAACATACTGGAGCTAAAGATACAGAAGGAAATTAATAATAGGTGTCATAGGTACAGTCAGAGAGCAGAGTCTTAACAGTAGGGGGTTCAAGGGCTGTTTGCTAGGCTAGGCAAGGGTAGACTAGGCTTGGCTAGTGTTGACTAGGTTATGCTAGGAAGAAGTAGGCTAGGCTGATTTACTCCACCAGTAATTGGCGGTCTGTCTAATTACAAGCTACCACAAGCTACACAAGCTTCACATAGCTTCCTGGCAATATGTTAGTAATGAATAAATAAGATATATTTACTCATTATAATGTTGATACTGAATGTACAACACGAAAAAACATAATTTTAATCTGAAAAAGTATCTTTTTATAAAGAAATTAGACGAAAATAAAGAAATGGTGACACCAAATCAAGTCGACGATCCAAGCATCGGTTAGGTTAGGTTAGGTTAGGTTAGGTTAGGTTTGGTTTGGTTTGGTTAAGTTAGGTTAGATTTGGTTAGGTTATTTTTGGTTAGGTTATTTTTGGTTAGGTTAGGCTTGATTAGGTTAGGTTAGGTTAGGTCAGCCTAACATATCATATTTATTCATTACTAACGTATTGCCAGGAAGCTTTGTGAAGCTTGTGTAGCTTGTGGTAATTAGACAAACCTGTAATTGGGGGGAAAGGGGGGAGGGGGGAACCTCAATATAAGCCTAATTTGTAGCTTCCTGTTCTCCGACACAGTGATTTATTTTACGTCAGGCTTTCAGCACAGCCGCATAAAAAACCCTGGTTATTTATTTATTAATATACGAGAAGGTACACTGGGGGTTAAGAGAGAAAATAGGAATAATGATGATTTTACAATCTTGCCCGAAACGCTATGCGTACTAGTGGCTTTAGGTATTGTATGTACTACCTCTATCTATAAATCAAACAGAATGTTTGTACTGTAACTCTGCATCTATGTATATATTTTTCCTAAATAAATTATTATTATTATTGTAAAGCCACTAGCACGCATAGCGTTTCGGGCAAAGATCCCGTACCCAGAAGCTGGGTATCTTTAGGTGCCCTGTGACTACTCTTATGACATTCCCTAACTCTTATGACATTCCCTAACAGTATTGTTAAACTAATAACAATGAACAGTAGTTCAATATTACCGGAATAATCCAACTCATGTGGCCATGTTTTTGTTGTGAAGCTCGGTCGTTCAGTTCGTATACGAGCATACCTTCTTACGAAGGTTAGAATCTTAAAAATGTCTTACCATTGCTAA
The DNA here is from genome assembly GCF_040958095.1 of Procambarus clarkii. Classification (NCBI taxonomy): domain Eukaryota; kingdom Metazoa; phylum Arthropoda; class Malacostraca; order Decapoda; family Cambaridae; genus Procambarus; species Procambarus clarkii. The sequence goes on from NC_091220.1 coordinate 2,724,911, forward strand.
GAAATCATAAGATATAATTATTTACAATAATACACTGGTTGTTTTTGTTGATTTAGGGGCGATGACATGAGTAAACTGGTTATGTTGTGTTGATTTAGGGGCAACGAACTGTGGTTATTAGACTATGTTTTGTACAAAAGCAAAAAACAAGATGTAATTCTTTTAATTATAACAATAATAACGACAAAAAGTTAATAATTAATGTACTTGTTAAGCAAAATTCGCAATATCTTAGTTTTCTTTAGGAAAAAAAAATAAAAGACATCTGGAAAAAGATCTGCAGACTATGTCTTACATTTTATTCCGTTATTTACACTAAAAGAACAATTAAACGTACACTATCGCCCGTGCCTGGTGCACGAGCACCAGGCACGGGCACCGGGAGCTTCCCAGACACTGCCTTAATCGACTGAGATTAAGGCAGTGTTATTTTCATTCCTTTAGAACAAGGAAATCTCATTCTTAAACTGTATAATATGAGCTGCGCAATAATTTTTTGCTGATCTTCAATAAAGAAATTCTGGAGGGCTTGTGCAAGGATTAGGATGAGTTAGCCTAGTTTTTACTGTATATCCGTTTCTGGGTACTCAAGGATGACACTGGCGGGCAACACGAGAATAAATATTTGTATAAATTCCAATTTCGATCAGATCTACTTGGGGATAGTTTACAAATGTTCGCCATAAAATTTACGTTTTCTCTAATAGCCGAAGAGCTTATTTGAGAAAACAGTATGGCATTGAATCAGCGTGGTAAAACAGTTGTATTATTGACACGACGAGTATAATCGACGTAGTTTTTATATATGTTGCCGGTCGAACACATCCTTATGTGACGTTTTATACTTATGTTCTTGTAGAACATTCTATTGCGAACACATTGGTACAAAAATGAAATACGTACATCGAAAACTAATGTCAGAACAGTGACAAGAGTATACACTTTTAAATATGGCCGCTCGATCGCCGATACACTAATTTCATTTGGGGAAATTTATTTTTTCATACGCCGTTTTGCGACAATTATTTATAACTGATATAAATGTTGCAAAAGAAGTTTAGGATTAAGTAACATATTACACATTAAAAAAAATGAATACATTAATACCTAAACAGTTTGTAAATACAGTCATAAATTGTGCCAAACATTACACAATATTATTTACTAAGAAGCGTATGACAACTCAAAACGGCATGATTTCACAGGATTTTTTATAGTTGTCAAAAAACTCTGATTTTAATTATCAAGTATTTGTCACAATGTATTTTATATAATTATGAGGCAGTGGAACGACCAAATTGTTCTGTATTATAAATGCATAATGCTAAATTTCTATATACATAACAGTAAAATAATGACCAACTACATTTAAGGATAACTAGGAAATAATAACTGGAAACTTTATTTGAACGAAAATTCAATACCAAATTTCTTAGATGTTTTTCTTAATATAAAGATCAACAGTAACGAATCATATTCATTATGGACAAGTTAACAAAAAAAAACATAATTTTCATTGAGGACCATGTATTAGAGCATACTTAATCACTTTTATATTAAAAGTATTGTGTTTTTTGAAACATTGGGGTTGTAAACAAACAGAACGGCCTACCCGAAAAGTCGTAACATAAGAAGTTGTACATGTTTGCTAATTTATTATTTGATAAATGATTATTACTAATTTACTACGACCATAAAGGTTTCCCATTAGTTAAATTACTGTAGTGTGACTAAATGCTACTACAAAACATATATAAATCCTGGGAAAGTCACAATGACCAGCGACATTAAAGCATAAAAGACTAAATAGTAACAGGCAACTGTCGGCGAACGAAAAATTCATTTCCAAATTTATTAGATGTTTTCCTAAATATAAAGATCGATGGGCTGGAATTTTCTGGATTATGGCCTAATTAAGGCAAAAATATATGTATTTTTACTTGAAGAACATATATCAGAGCATAGTCAGTGAGTTATAGAATAATAAGAGTGTGGTATTTCATTGTATAACAAGAGATAGTCCATGGAAGCGAAAATAGACGTAGTTTAAGACAAAATAACGTCCAAAAACAGCCGTAGAGTCAAACGGCAACTGTTGACGTTCTTTTTAAGAGGACAGGTTGATCAAAAACCCTACCGACCTTGAAGATTTGGTCTGGGAAGCTTACAAGAGGAAATATCCTTACGATTTTTTCCCGGAGAAGTACACTTCTCACGTTGTTCCTCGCAAATGATTTCTGTGTATTCTGTGTTTCCTGTTGTATGCGTGGTTGTTGGGTGCGGATGGGGTGTGTGTGTGAGTGGGTGGGGTGGGATTTGTTTCCCGGTTCCTGCATGCTCTGGTTTGTGTTGTAGGTTTTCTTTGTATGGCTGGAGGGTGGGTGTGCGGTTCCTCTGCGTTTGTGTGTTTGGTTGTGGATGTCGTGTGCGCTTGTTTATGTCATATTGTGTGCCCTTCAGGCTGTTGGCGTGTTCGAGCCAAGGGTTGTGCTCTTTGTTCTGTTTTGCCATTTTGTTTTGCCTCCCGTTTGTTATGGCAGATCTGTTTCCTTTATTGCTATTATTCTTATTATTGCATGTTTCTCGTTTTGTGTTAGTGCCTCTCTGTCTGTGTTTGAGGTGTTAGTAGGCTTGTTTTGTGTGCATTTTGTTCTGGGGTTTTCCCCTATGTTTGTCTTCCGCTGTGTTTATATTTGTGTTATGTTTGTATATGCATTTTTGTTTTGTGGTCAGCCCTTCTGGCTGGTCTTCTCTTGATTTGCTCCTCTGTCTGTGTACATATGTGTTCTTTGTGCTTTGTACCTTTGTTCTATGTTGTATTTGTTTCTTCTTTTATTGTAACATATATCAATGCTTGCATGTAAAAATAAAAATAATAATAATAAAAAACTGCTATGTTCTGAGTAAATCCCCTCAATTGACGGGAAGCAGGATACAGGATTAAGCTTCCCAAGAAACTCTATCCCCAATTATATGGAAAGTGTCGTGACGCTGAACCCCGGTTCATTCCGAACACAGCGATTACACAACACATAACACCTTGCCTCAGCAACCGTTACTACCACCGTGTACTCCTACACACACCAGACCCTTGAGGCGTACCACTAGGTTTGTACTGGAACACAATGAATGAACATATGGAAGGTATTTAAAGGCCGTCGGGTTTTGTCATTTAATTACAAGAATAGACTCTGACAAATAATAACATATTAACATACTCTATTAGGTCAATACACTTCCAATACCCATAGACCACTTGACCTCCGCGATCACCACCCACACTCGTAACTTCCGCCTAAGTCCCTAATACGGAATGATTACTATAACGCTCCACACCCGGTTAGTCTTTCATTCAATACTCACATACTGCAGACTTAACTTGGTCACTAAGATCACATCAGGTTCTCGCATAGCTGTCTGCTACACTTCGTTGCTGCCGCAAACGGAAATCCAGAGGACTTCTCAGTTCAACTCCCACAATCAGACTGACTCCAGTCAGACATCTACCTCAACCATTTCACCCCACCTCTCAAGGCAGGTATAATCCGATTAACCTTATCCCTAGAATCGGTAATCTTGTTCCTAGAAGCCTGACGAAGAATAATTCCTCTTTCCAGGAATTATTAATTTGGCTAAACAGCTTCGGTCTTAATCCATTGACCTTTCTTAGATATGTGATTCATAGTCTGTCTACTTAACATGTACTTCCAATCATCATTCGTTAAGTGTTGTAGTAATGATTCTCTAGCTAATAATTCCTACTAACTTGTGGATTACAACACCACTCCCCTCCTTAAACACGCATATGTCCCCATATGCATCATTGCAATGGTTCCATTAGTGCAAGGACCTGGAGGATGCACCCACCATATGTGTACAACTAAAAAATCATCCAATAAGTTCATCATACACACGATGAAATAAATTAAAATTTTCCCCGACATGACTCACAACACTTCGCCAACATATACATTATATTCACATCATAGCACAGGTAAAATAGTCTGTAATAATTTTTCCCATCTCCAACAATGCACATATACCTAAACTGCTGACATATAATTACATACAAACATAACCATAAAATTACATGGACCAGAATGCTGGCACTTAAACAGAAATGACACTAGTCATTAATATATACACAACACATATATATCTAAGGTTCTTCATCCTTAGTAACAAGTTAATAATAATTTAACATCTTGCCCTGTACTGTTGACATAAGGGCTTACAATGATCACACAATGTTCCACTGGCCTCCTCCACAATTGGCAGCATCACTTCTCTTGTCTTCGTGCCCCATGGTTGCTAGGTCATAGATCCTCCATGACCCACACAAAACCCAGGCTGTCCAGCCTGGTGAATGTTGTCAATGTCCCATCGTTGCTCTGAGCTAACGTGATCCTGGCCTCCAGAGCAACGGAGATTCCTACCCTAGGGGTCATGTTCCCTCGGGTCTGTGCTGACGTCTCGTTCCAGGGCACCAATGCCAGAACGCTGTAGATACCTCATAGCTATCTGGTCATCCTTCCTTGCTGTGCTCACCACAGCTGTAGCACATTACTCTAGGCCCATCTGCCCATAGTGTGTCCACCTGTATTCACACCTTCCCGACCGCTGTTCCTGTAAAATATTCCCTTGGAGCCCCCTGGCTCGATCCCATTATTACATGACACCCCCTCGGCTCCTTACTCTCTCCCCGTATATAGCCTGAGCGCCGCGCAAAACCATTGCAGCTGGCCCTTATCGCTGCTTTGATGTCAGGGGGCGAATTTCGCCTATAACGTCACGTTGGCTTCACTTCCTCCCCCTTTTTTTCTAGAATTACTGAGTGTAGCCTCATGGCTTCCCTTCTACTCTACCTGAAGCTCTGTGACATGATCCCGGGGGACCTTCTCAAGCCTAACACTCAGTAATGGTGTCGATGAGGTAATATACAGTATATACATACACATACATTATCACAATAAATACCTCATTAAAATCATTTCACAACGAATGTCACTAAAGCATCATACTGCCACTGGCTCGCCTCTAGCGAGATTCCTGTAACAACTTAAGAAGAAATTAGTATATCTTATATAGTATATAGTATATTATATAGTATATTACTATATATCTATAGTATATAGATTAGTATATCTTATATTACTAAGAAATTAGTATATCTACTCGGCTCGCCCACTGCAACCACCAACACCTGAAATTTTGAAATTCTACCTTGTAATCTTATCCATAAGACTTGCCCACTCCGACATAATTAACGAAAATTTTAATGAGAATAATGAATTTTTATTAGTCTTTTATGAGTTTTGCTAGATATATCGACTTGGCTCGCCTACTGCAGCCACCAACTCCTGCAATTATCCACATTTCATCTTATCCATACGACTTACCCACTCCGACACACCATCACTTCTGGTCATCCCAACCACTGATGACCTCAATATAACGCCACACATCCCTACAACCACTTCCTGCGTCCTAACGCACCGACCTTGCTACGCCGATACTCACCTTACCGACCACTACCTGGCGCCCCTGCTCCACCATATACTCCACAACACCACACTCCATACCAGGCGTCCAAACGCCACTACACTACACCACCCAGTTGCGTCCCCAACGCTCTCAACACAACACCCGGCGTCCCCAACGCTCTCAACACAACACACGGCGTCCCCAACGCCCTCAACACAACACACGGCGTCCTCAACGCCCTCAACACAACACACGGCGTCCCCAACACAACACCCGGCGTCCCCAACGCCCTCAACACAACACCCGGCGTCCCCAACGCCCTCAACACAACACACGGCGTCCCCAACGCCCTCAACACAACACACGGCGTCCCCAACGCTCTCAACACAACACACGGCGTCCCCAACGCCCTCAACACAACACACGGCGTCCCCAACGCCCTCAACACAACACACGGCGTCCCCAACACCCTCAACACAATACACGGCGTCCCCAACGCCCTCAACACACCACACGGCGTCCCCAACGCCATCAACACAACACACACGGCGTCCCCAACGCCCTCAACCAACACCCGGCGTCCCCAACGCCCTCAACACAACACACGGCGTCCCCAACGCCCTCAACACAACACACGGCGTCCCCAACACAACACACGGCGTCCCCAACGCCCTCAACACAACACCCGGCGTCCCCAACGCCCTCAACACAACACACGGCGTCCCCAACGCCCTCAACACAACACACGGCGTCCCCAACGCCATCAACACAACACACACGGCGTCCCCAACGCCATCAACACAACACACGGCGTCCCCAACGCCATCAACACAACACACACGGCGTCCCCCAACACCATTACCACCACAGGCATATGCCTTGCGCCAGAGCGCATCAAAACACCACGAAACGTCACCACCAATAAGTAACCAGACGCCACACACACTCCCTTTTCTCTCGTAATCCGTTAATTACCTGATCAACACTCATCAGGCATAATTTCTTGTGTAGTGGCCACCCGCCACACTCTACCACCTGCGTTAACATACTTCAACGCTAATGTCTACAATACACCCGGTGTTACAACAACCAGTAACGCTACACATGCTACACCTTGGCGCTACAATCCCAACAATGTCATGCACTATACTACATCCATAATATCAACAGTCAAAACATGCACATTACACTACAGTAAACTAGTCATTACGCTGTCGTCTCATACGCCACTACACATGCATTACACTACTCACTCTCGTCCTTCCGCCAATATACAATCATTCACTACACTTGGCGTCCAAACGCCAGTACACACTGCGTCGCCACCTCTGGACGCCACACACCCCCACCGACGGGACACGCTCTCCGTGTCCCAGGTAACACTCTCCATAATGCTACCTGCACCCACAAAAAAATCTCCATGGACCTCTCCACGGTACACAAGACATCGAACCCCAGACGTCAAATTACGCGTCGCTCGCTATGCCTTGCAGTTCACAATTCACTTCGCCTATTTTCTGTATCGATGTAACGCCTGAAATCGCTCAAATCTTTACGTAATATTTAATAATATTTAAAATATTCGATCTACACTTTACATGATATTTAATTGACTTCAAATTAAGTAGATTTCACGATTGATTTGTCCTTAGCAACGGTTTCTCACTATTACCACCATACCGACGATATAAATCAAGCTCCAAGGTGCGGCTCGCTCGGCCCACCCATTGCTTGGCCCGCACATGGCCCACGCTGGCCCACATTCACCCGCGCTAGTTTTACTCGCCCCTCTGTGTAATCCGCACTACGAATACTGTATAATCCGCACTACGAACACTGCACTTGTTTTGCCTCCCGATGAATCAGTGGTCCAGACTTGCATCTTTGCTGTCTCTTGTTGCAGGAATCTGGAAAGAAAGAAATAAACCCCACATGTGCCCCACAATGGCCTAGTCCCTTTAATTAACTAACACCTCTGACCTGGTCTCACCTGACCCTTCTTTCCTCCGTCTAGTAACCACCATTCTCACCACAACCCGACGTCTACCATTTCCCGAACATTCCCTCACCAACTAAACCAGAAACACACTTCCTTCATCTCGCAAAGTGTTCCAAAACCTGTTTGCGCTGCCACCAAATATGTCGTGACGCTGAACCCCGGTTCATTCCGAACACAGCGATTACACAACACATAACATCTTGCCTCAGCAACCGTTACTACCACCTATACTCCTACACACACCAGACCCTTGAGGCGTACCACTCGGTTTGTACTGGAACACAATGAATGAACATATGGAAGGTACTTAAAGGCCGTCGGGTTTTGTCATTTAATTACAAAGAATAGACTCTGACAAATAAATACATATGAACATACTCTATTAGGTCAATACACTTCCAATACCCATTGACCACTTGACCTCCGCGATCACCACCCACACTCGTAACTTCCGCCTAAGTCCCTAATACGGAATGATTACTACAACGCTCCACACCCGGTTAGTCTTTCATTCAATACTCACATACTGCAGACTTAACTTGGTCACTAAGATCACATTAGGCTCTCGCATAGCTGTCTGCTACACTTCGCTGCTGCCGCAAACGGGGATCCAGAGGACTTCTCAGTTCAACTCCCACAATCAGACTGGCTCCAATCAGCCATCTACCTCAACCATTTCACCCCGCCTCTCAAGGAAGGTATAATCCGATTAACCTTATCCCTAGAAGTAGTAATCTTGTTCCTAGAAGCCTGAAGAAGAATAATTCCTCTTTCCAGGAATTATTAATTTGGCTAAACAGCTTCGGTCTTAATCCATTGACCTTTCTTAGATATGTGATCCATAGTCTGTCTGCTTAACATGTACTTCCAGTCATCATTCGTTAAGTGTTGTAGTAATGATCCTCTAGCTAATAATTCCTACTAACTTGTGGATTACAACAATCATCTCTCTTATCCCCTCAGCATCCTCAGCTTCCCTATCTCCTCAGCATCCTAATCTTCCCTATCCCCTCAACATCCTCAGCTTCCCTATCTCCTCAGCATCCTCATCTTCCCTATCCCCTCAGCATCCTCATCTTCCCTATCCCCTCAGCATCCTCATCTTCCCTATCCCCTCAGCATCCTCATCTTCCCTATCCCCTCAGCATCCTCATCTTCCCTATCCCCTCAGCATCATCATCTTCCCTATCCCCTCAGCATCCTCATCTTCCCTATCCCCTCAGCATCCTCATCTTCCCTATCCCCTCAGCATCCTCATCTTCCCTATCCCCTCAGCATCCTCATCTTCCCTATCCCCTAAGCATCCTCATCTTCCCTATCCCCTCAGCATCATTATCTTCACCATCACCGCAACATCATCTTCACCTTCAGGAGTGTTGCCACCTAGTCTGACTTAGATTTTGTGCAGATAATTTTAACCCTAAAAACCAGCCTTGCGTCACCAGTTGACAGTGTGTGGTTGTGAGTAAGGGTAGTGGCAGTGTCACTGCTCTTGCTCCGCCAGCAGTCACTGTTGACCAGCTGACTGAGGTTGAGACGACAGTCGCCCCTCTGCTACCTGTCTCATCCTCAGCATCCTCATCTTCCCTATCCCCTCAGCATCATCATCTCCCTTATCCCCTCAGCATCATCATCTTCCCTATCCTCTCAGCATCCTCATCTTCCCTATTCTCTCAGCATCCTCATCTTCCTTATCCTCTCGTGATAAGAAGTGTCTTACTTCTTACGACCCTTACTTCACCATTAATCACTGTCAACACCACCCTCACCATTGACAGTTCCACCCTCACTAAATAACGTGATCTGAGATAGTGTAATGACCTCGTTACCTTCAAAACTGATAACAATTAACTAAAACATTGTTTCTGGTCTTGTGAATATCAAGAGTATATTTCCATTGATTTCACGGCCTTTCTACTTCAGTAATAATGAGTTGTGTTGGTGGATTGATGGTTTGGGGTGTGTTGTTGATGGTGGTGATGAGCTTGATGACTTACCGTGAGTGGAGGCGAGTGGAGATGACCAAGATGGAGCTGAGTCTGCTCCAAGATCAAGCAGCAGACTGGCAGAGTCAGCAGACAGGGCTGATGCATCTGGCACGGACTCTTGCAGCCATGATGGGCTTAATCCCAGCACTGCCTGAGCTAGACTCATCTCTCCTCAAGTCTCCAGATGATGACTCCGTCTGGCATTGGATGGCATTATACGCACGGTTGACTGAAACTCTTCAGTAGATTAATGAGTTGAAGAAATTTTTGTGGGAAGTTGGCGTGGAACCACTGCGCCTGACTAAGCCGGCATAGTTGACTTTTCTTATAATAATGAGTGGAATTCTCCTGATGAGTTAGACGTGTGAGATGGTGGTTGATTGGGTGATTGATGATGACGAGTCGAGCAACCAGCTTGAATATGATGAAGATGATGATGATGAGTCGAGCGACCAGCTGGAATATAATGATTGGTCGGGCATGGCGCTTAAATTCGACACCCACACTCCAATGACGGAAAAATTGGAGAAGCTAACAGGATAATTTATGGTTAAAAGTTTACTGTGCTCCAAGACGACCGTGAACTGGGACGGTGTCTATAGTGAACTTGGGACCCACACACTAATGACCAGAACAAATGAGAAACAAAAAGGATAATCAACTGACAAAAGGAAATTCCGCAACAAGACGACCGTAGACTGGGAAGATATCTGCGGTCAGCTACAATAACAGAACCTCAACAACAGTTGAGCAGAACCATTGCCCAGGGCAAGGTTGACTGTCCCCCAGCCCTGTGACAGTTGACAGTTGATATGATGTCATAATGAGTTGAGAGATGTGTTAGATTGTCCCTTGAAGTGAAGTGAAGGGACCAGTCTATTAGAGAGAGTGAGTTGAAGGATGTATTAGAAGGTTGGTGTGTGTGTGTGTGTGTACTCACCTAGTTGTGTCTGCAGGATCGAGCATTGACTCATGGATCCCGCCTTTCGAGCATCGGTTGTTTAAAGCAATGACTCCTGTCCCATTTCCCTATCATATCTGGTTTTAAAATTATGAATAGTATTTGCTTCCACAACCTGTTCCTGAAGTGCATTCCATTTTCCCACTACTCTCACGCTAAAAGAAAACTTCCTAACATCTCTGTGACTCATCTGAGTTTCAAGCTTCCATCCATGTCCTCTCGTTCTGTTACTATTCCGTGTGAACATTTCGTCTATGTCCACTCTGTCAATCCCTCTGAGTATTTTATACGTTCCTATCATGTCCCCCCTCTCCCTCCTTCTTTCTAGTGTCGAAAGGCACAGTTCCCTCAGGCGCTCCTCATACCCCATTCCTCGCAGCTCTGGGACGAGTGTCGTTGCAAACCTCTGAACCTTTTCCAGTTTCATTACATGCTTCTTCAGATGGGGACTCCATGATGAGGCGGCATACTCTAAGACTGGCCTCACGTAGGCAGTGTAAAGCGCCCTAAATGCCTCCTTTCTTAGGTTTCTGAATGATGTTCTAACTTTTGCCAGTATAGAGTCCGCTGCTATCGTTATCCTATTTATACGTGCCTCAGGAGAGAGATTAGGTGTTACGTCCACACCCAGGTCTCTTTCGCGTCGTCACAGGTAGGCTGTTCCTCTTCATTGTGTACTGTCCCTTTGGTCTCCTATCTCCTAGTCCCATTTCCATAACTTTACTCCCTAACTTTAGCTCGTGTTGAATTCCAGTAGCCATTTCTCTGACCATCTCAGCAACCTGTTCAGGTCCTCTTGGAGGATCCTGCAATCCTCATCTGTCACAACTCTTCTCATCAACTTTGCGTCATCCGCAAACATCGACATGTAGGATTCTACGCCTGCAAACATGTCGTTAACATATACAAGAAATAGAATTGGTCCCAGCACCGATCCTTGTGGTACTCCACTTGTTACTGTTCGCCAGTCCGACTTCTCGCCCCTTACCGTAACTCTTTGGCTCCTTCCTGTTAGGTAGTTCCTTATCCATGCTAGGACCTTTCCCCCCATCCCCGCCTGCCTCTCGAGTTTGAATAGCAGTCTCATGTGCGGTACTGTATCAAAGGCTTTTTGGCAGTTCAGAAATATGCAGTCTGCCCAACCATCTCTGTCCTGTCTTATCCTCGTTATTTTATCATAAAATTCCAGAAGGTTTGTTAGGCACGATTTCCCTGTCCAGAACCCATGTTGATGTTTGTTCACAAACCTAGTGTTCTCCAGGTGTGCAACCAGTCGTAGTCTATTTATTCTTTCCAGTATTTTACAGGGGATGCTTGTCAGTGATACGGGTCTATAGTTAAGTGCCTCCTCCCTATCGCCTTTCTTGAAGATCGGCACGACATTTGCCTTCTTCCAGCAGCTGGGCAATTCTCCCGACATAAGTGACTCATTAAAGATCATTGCCAGAGGTATGCTGAGGGCCTGCGTTGCTTCTTTTAGTATCCACGGTGATACTTTGTCTGGTCCAACTGCTTTAGTTGCATCTAGAGTTGTCAACTGTTTCATTTCCTCCTCTGCTGTCACCTCTATATCTGATAGTCTTTCATCTAAGGTAACCCCCTTCCAACAATGGGAGCTGCTCAGGCTCGGTAGTGAACACTGCATGGAAACTGGCCTTCAGTGCCTCGCAGATTTCCTTGTCACTTTCAGTATATGCCCCCTCTGTCTTCCTTAGTCTTGTCACTTGGTCGTTCACCAACATTTTTCTTCTTATATGACTGTGTTGAAACTTAGGTTGTTTTTTCGCTTTGATTGCAATATCGTTCTCATAGACCCTTTCCGATGTTCGTCTTATGTTAATGTAATCGTTCCTAGCTCTGTTGCATCTGATCCAGTTGTCCTCTGTCCTTTGTCTTCTGTACTTCCTCCACTCCCGCCTGCTGGCCATTTTTGCTTCCTGACACTGTCTATTAAACCATGGGTTATATTCCTTCTTATTTTTTCCCTTTACTGTTGGTATAAATCTCTCTTCGGCCTCCTGGCATTTCTGTATGACTAGGTCCATCATATCTTGGACTGTTTTTCCTCTAATTTCTTCCCCCCACCGCACTTCACCCAGATAGTCCCTTATTCTCTTATAGTCCCCTTTCTTGTAGTCAACTCTCCTTTCCCAGATCTCTTGTCCCATGGTCATAAGTTTGAATTCCATCATGTAGTCAAAGACTAGGACACAATGGTCACTGGCCCCTAGAGGTATTTCATGCTCTAAATTCTCAATATCTTCTACGTTTTGGGTGAAAATCAGGTCTAATAGGCTCGGTGCATCTCCTCCTCTTTCCCTTGTGTCTTCCTTCACATGTTGTGTTAGGAAATTCCTGTCTATAACATCTACTAATTTTGCTCCCCACGTTTCGTCCCCTCCATGGGGATTCCTTGATTCCCTATTTATCTCTCCATGATTTAGGTCCCCCATGATCAGCAGCTTCGCTCTCATTCTGTGGGCTAGTGTTGCTGCCTTCTGCAGTTCATCTATACATGCCTTGTTGTTGTCATCATACTCCTGCCTGGGTCTTCTACTGTTTGGTGAGGGGATTGTAGATTACAAAGATCACAATCTTCCTCCCATCTACTGTCAGAGTTCCATGTATGAAGCTTGTGCACTCATTGGTAACCCGTTTTCCCAGGTCTTCAAACTTCCATTTCCGCTTTATTAGGAGTGCCACTCCCCCTCCCTGTCTCTGTGTCCTCTCTTTTCGTATCACCTGGTACCCTTCAGGAAAGATTGCATCTGAGATCATGTCATTAATTTTAGTTTCCACAATTGCAACTATGTCAGGATCTGCCTCACTCACTCTTTCTTTTATCTCTTCTGCTTTATTAGATACCCCATCAGCATTGGTGTACCAAACCTTGAGATTCTTCGTGGAAACTCTTGTACCAGAGTTCTCCCTTTCTCTGGGAGTCTGGGGGGATCTGGGGGTGTCTGAGTGGGGGGTGACTGGGGGCAGGGGGCACCTGGGGGATCTGGGGGGTGTCTGGGGGATGACTGGGGGCGGGGAGGATCCGGGGGGTGTCCAGGGGAGATCCGGGGGGTGTCTAGGGGGTCCGGGGGGTGTATGGGGGGGTGAAAGAGGTCGGGAGGGGTGCTTGGGGGGCTAATGGGGGCTGGGCTTCTAGGAAGGTAGGTAGGAGGGTCTGGGGTAGGGCCTGGGTAGGTAGGTCTGGAGTAGGAAGGGCATACTGGGTCTGAAGATTAGGGAGGGTCTGATAGGCATAGAGGGGTTAGGAGATAGCGTAAGGTTGGGAGTCAGATAGAGGTTGAAAGGTTGGGAGGGGAAGGATAGAGGGGGTGGGGGGAACCTCCCACCCCCCTCGCAAGGGTGGGGGGGGGGTCACATGGAAGGAGAAGGGATGAGGAGGGGTGAGGGTTGGGTAGGTTTTGGGGGTTGAGGGGATGAGGGCTGGGTGGGTTTTTGGGGTTGAGGGGATGAGGGCTGGGTGGGTTTTGGGTGTTGAGGGGACGAGGGCTGGATGGGTTTTGGGGGTTGAGGTGATGAGAGGGTCCTTGGAATGTGGTATGAATTTGACTGTGGTGGGGTCAGAGGGCTCAAGGGAGGTGTTGGGGAGATAAGCAGGGGCAGGGAGGGCTGATTTGGGGAGGGAGTGACCTGAGAAGCAGGTGTGAGCTGGTTAGCATGGGGTGGATTAGCATTGGGGTGTGTAGCTACGCTCAAATGGGAAGAGTTGTATTGTTGTTTGCTTGCTCTGTGGGCTATCTGTTCCTCCTTCGTCATGAATTTGTCAATATATACATTGTAGTAATTTTTGCTACCTCTGAGTAAGTGTTTGTGATGCAGTATGTAATCCACTGCCTCTTCGTTAGTGAACTGTACCAGGACAGGTCGCTTACTGTTACAGTTGTATGGCCCAATGCGTCGGTGGACTTGCACCTCATTCCCTGCTATATGGGCTCTCATGTCTCTCAAGATCCCCTGTAGCTCCAAATTCTCAATCTCCATCTTTTCCTGCCTCGATGGTACCCTGGCCAAGCAATCCATGGATTATGATTGTCCACTTTCTCAGTTCAGGGTCATGCTGGTGGCCCCCTCCCTGGCTGACCCCCACCCCTCCCACACCCGCTACTCCACCTACTACTACTCCCCCTTCCCCTGCCAAGCTTCCCTTATTCCTGCCAAATTCATTAGTAAGCCTAGTTATTTCTCTTTGCCATTCTACCCTGCTCTTCCTGATTTCCTCTTGAATATAATCCATAAACTCTTGTTTGAGTCTTTGAACCTCGTCCTGTATCTTATTAAAGACTTCACTTTTAATCCCCTAGATTAGATCATCTATCCAAACATCCCTCTTCTCTACAAATTTTCCAATCATCTTCTCCACAAACCTATCTTCTTCTTCAATCATAATACTGTTGGACCTAGACTCCCTTCCTGACCTAATCATTGCTATAATCCAACCTTACCCACAGGGGTTCCAAGTATCTTACCGTCCTGCTAACACAATAGGTGAGTGAATCTCCAAGCGTCTTCCCACGTGGTATTGGGAAGGTTGCTGCAGGGGGTGAGGTCACGGTCAGAGGTCGGTGAGGTCTGCTCCACACTGCACATTGCCACAGTACTTCATCAACTATTTTCAATTACGCTACTTATACTGTTTTTCTTCACTGCCTTATGGCTTTGGTCAAAACCCAAGGTTTTTTCATTCACTTGTACTCACTTTTTCACTTCGAAGTTGCCTGATTACCCCTCCCACTCCACTAGTGAACCAGGAGCTCCCAACCCACGTCCACCCAACACGATGGTCACAACACAAGTCGAGTGTGTGTGTGTGTGTGTGTGTACTCACCTACTTATGCTTGCAGAATCGAGCATTGACTCTTGGATCCTGCCTTTCTAGCCATCGGTTGTTTACAGCAATGACTCCGGTCCCATTGTCCTATCATATCTAGTTTTCAAATTATGAATAGACTTTGCTTCGACAACTTGCTCCTTAACTACATTCCATTTTCCAGTACTGTTAAAAAAATCTATTTTTTCCGTTCTATTACTATTACGTTTGAACATTTCATTTATTTCCACTCTGTCAATTCCCCTGAGTATTTTATACGTTCCTATCATATCCTCCCCTCTCCCTTCTTTTTCTAGTGTTGTAAGGTTCAGTTCCTTCAGGTGCTCTTCATATCCCATCCCTCATAACTCTGGGAAGAGTCTCGTCGCAAACTTCTGAACCTTTTCCAGTTTCCTTATGTGTTTCTTCAGGTGGGGGCTCCATGATGGCGCGGCATACTCTAAGACTGGTCTCACATAGGCAGTGTAAAGCGCCCTAAATGCCTCGTTACTTAGGTTTCTGAATGATTTTCTAACTTTTGCTAGTGTAGAGAACGCTGCTGTCGTTATCCTATTTATATGTGCCACAGGAGTTAGATTAGGTGTTACGTCCACGCCCAGGTCTCTTTCTCGCGTCGTCACAGGTAGGCAGTTTCCCTTCATTGTGTCCTATCCCTTTGGTCTCCTATCACCTAGTCCCATTTACATAACTTTACATTTGCTCGTGTTGAACTCCAGTAGCCATTTCTCTGACCATCTCTGCAACCTGTTCAGGTCCTCTTGGAGGATCCTACAATCCTCAACTGTCACAACTCTTCTCATTAACTTTGCGTCATCCACAAACATCGACATGTAGGATTCTACTCCTGTAAACATGTAGTTAACGTATATTAGAAATAGAGTGGGTCCCAGCACCTATCCTTGAGGTACTCCACTCGTTACTGTTCGCCAGTCCGACTTCTTGCCCCTTACCTCTTTGGCTCCTTCCTGTTGGGTAGTTCCTTATCCATGCTAGGACCTTTCCTCCCACCCCCGCCTGCCTCTCGAGTTTGAACAGCAGTCTCATGTGCGGTACTGTATCAAAGGCTTTTTGGCAGTCCAGAAATATACAGTCTGCCCAACCATCTCTGTCCTGTCTTATCCTCGTTATTTTATCATAGAATTCCAAAAGGTTTGTTAGGCAAGATTTCCCTAACCAGAACCCATGTTGATTGTTCATAAACCTAACGTTCTCCAGGTGTGCAACCAGTCGTAGCCTAATTATTCTCTCAAGTATTTTACAGGGGATGTTTGCCAGTGATACGGGTCTATAGTTAAGTGCCTCCTCCCTATCACCTTTCTTGAAGATCGGTACGACATTTGCCTTCTTCCAGCAACTGGGCAATTCTCCCGACATAAGTGACTCATTAAAGTTCATTGCCAGAGGCACGCTGAGAGCCTGTGCAACAGTGTTCCCAGCAGACACTGTTGCAAGAGCGTGCCCAGCAGACACTGTTGCAAGAGTGTTCCCAGCAGATACAGTTTCAAGAGTGTGCTCTGCAGACACTGTTTCAAGAGTTTGCTCAGCAGACACTGTTGCAAGAGTGTTCCCAGCAGATACAGTTTCAAGAGTGTGCTCTGCAGACACTGTTGGAAGAGTGTGGCCAACAGACACTGTTGCAAGAGTGTGCCCAGCAGACACTGTTGCAAGAGTGTGCCCACAGACACTGTTGGAAGAGTGTGGCCAGCAGACACTGTTGCAAGTGTGGTTAGCAGATACTGGGGATGATTATGGTCTCCGAGGACACGCCATGGGATGATTAGGCTCCCAGCTCCTCGCGAGGAGATGAATATGCTCGTCAGAGGCTCCCCATGGAATGATAATGCTCCCCAGAAACTCCCCATGGGATGATTATGCTCCCCAGAGACTCCCCATGGGATTATTATGCTCCCCAGAGACTCCCCATGGGATTATTATGCTCCCCAGAGACTCCCCATGGGATGATTATGCTCCCCAGAGACTCCCCATGGGATTATTATGCTCCCCAGAGACTCCCCATGGGATGATTATGCTCCCAGGGACTCCTCATGGGATGATTATGCTCCCCAGAGACTCCCCATGGGATGATTATGCTCCCCAAGAGACTCCCCATGGGATGATTATGCTCCCCAGGGACTCCCCATGGGATGATTATGCTCCCCAGGAGACTCCCCATGGGATGATTATGCTCCCCAGGAGACTCCCCATGGGATGATTATGCTCCCTAGGAGACTCCCCATGGGATGATTATGCTCCCCAGGAGACTCCCCATGGGATGATTATGCTCCCCAGGAGACTCCCCATGGGATGATTATGCTCCCCAGGAGACTCCCCATGGGATGATTATGCTCCCCAGAGACTCCCCATGGGATGATTATGCTCCCCAGGGACTCACCCAAGGATGATAGTAGTAGGGATGCCGCATCAACAGTAACTGTTCGTTTTTCGAGCTCGGTTACCGCTGACGAGTCTGGCATTGCATGTAAAATTTGTTAGAGTTCTATTGGTCCCTAAGCCACTGAGGGTTCTAGGTAAAATTTGTCTGAGATCTGCTTACTGCTACGTCTACGGTCGTACTGCTAAGCCACGAGGGGGGGGGGGGGGGGGTCGGTTCCGAGTAAATTTTTTCAAAGATTTACTTACTGCTAAGCCGCCATTCGTTTCAGATTAAAATTTTTGACCGTTTTACAGTTTAAGACCGAAATTTTTCTGAGACCATTTTCTGGGAATATGTTTATAGAAGTTTTGTTAAGGAAAATAGACCCCTTAGCAGTAACGTTTGGTTTTTTGTCCATTTACTACTGTTTCACTCGTTTTAGACCGAAAATGTTCAGAGATCAATTTAAGAGTTTAAGACCGAAATATGTCAGTCCAGTTTAGGACCAAAATTGTTCAGAGTTTTAATCGTCGCTGCATTCTTAAAGAGTTTTTATAGAAGAAATTCATATATTGTCAAAGTCCAGTTTAAGACCAAAATTTGTCGAAGACCAGTTTATGACCCCAATACAAAGTTTTACTTATACCTGCATTCTTATTAGAGTTCTTATTGAAAAAATAAACTACAGACTTGAACAAATATTTTTAAAAAGTTCATCAGATATTAGCTCTTGGGCCTGGTTCTTTATGTTTATAAGTGTAGTTTCGCTACTAATAGACCAGTTTAAAACAAAAAAGAAAAAACAGTACCAAGTTTTAGCTCCTATATTCAGCCATGGAATATTTGTACAACTTCGTTAGTATCAGTCCAACTCCTCCTAAAATTTAACACCCACTGTATTTGAGATGTGGTAAAAAATAAAAATAAAATTATTGAGTTTAGCTTCTTTTCCCCACCTTATGCCCCTCTTGTATCTTCGTTAATACCTAATCAATTCCCCTGAAATTTAAACCCGGTATATTTCAGACTCAGTAAGTCAGATCAAGTCACTTACTGAGTTCTAGCTCTTGTCCTCTTCCTTACTTCACTCTCACAACTCCGCTATTAACCAATCATTTTCCACGATATTTAAAACAGTCATATTTCGAATATAGTAAGAAAAGAAAATAGAGTTACCAAGTTGAAGCTCCCATCCTCCACCTTTCTTCATTCGCACAACTCCGCTATTATCTGATTAATTTCCTTGAAATTTAAAATAGTCATACTTCTGATGGAGCTAGTAAAGAAAATATTGTTAGCCAGTACTAGCTTCTGTCCTCCGCCTTATTGTGCTCATGTAACTCCACTATTAACTGATCAATTTCCTCGAGATTTAAAACACAGTTATTTCAGCCGCAGTAAATAAGATCAAGGATATTACTGAGTTTCAGCTTATGTTCTCTGCCTTAGATCATTCGTACAACTTTGCTACTGTCAGTTCAATCTCCCCTCAAAATATAAAACATGCGTAACTCACACTTAGTAAGAAAGAAAACAGTGTTACCGAGTTTCAGCCCTTGTCCTCCACCTTAGTTCAACGTTCATCAGACGTAATTATTCCAGAACATCAGACCCGCTCCCTCCCTATCACCTTATCAAAGTAAACATTTCCTCTCTTTCGATACGCTTGTTTACTCAGCTATGTAAATAATCACTTTCCGGGTAATACTCACACGGCCAGAACACACCTTATCTCCCTCACCCCTTACCTTTCCCCCTCCCTTATCTCCCCCCTCCCCACACCCGTATCTTTCCCTCTCTCACCCCTACTCCCCCGCATCTCGTCCATTCCCTAACTTCTCCTTCCCCAACTCCACCCAAGAATCCCAAGAAAAAAATTCTAAACCATTATGAGCAAGTGTTTGTTCCGCCTTTGCTGTTTCTGCAAAATTTTTCAACAAATCCATTGGTACCCGTTCCTAAGGTGCTTTAGTCGCTGGGTACACATAAATAAGGTTTGGTCCCACGACATGTCCCTTGTGCTGTATGCAGGTTAAACATCTATCAACATAATGAACAATCTCTTTTGCCATTTTGAGCCAAAAATACTTCAATCGACATCACTGGAGTGTGTGATCCTTTCCTGGATATGCACTTGCAGGAGCCTCATGGATAATCTTTAACACAACTGGTACTAATACTGCTGGAATGACTAACTGACAACACTTCCTCCAGGGTGTCCCTAGCTTTACTACTCTACACAGTAAATTGTCTAACATCACTAACTCTTTCAATGGTACTGGAAGTTTGTGAATCAGATGAGTGTTTTGCTTTTTGTCAAAAACTTCATGATAGGTGCCCATGTGGGGTCTTGTCACTGTTCTGTCTCGACTACTGCAGTATCTAATGATGGATAATCTACCTGAATTACAGCTACGTTTTGAGAAAACGCATCAGCTACAACATTTTGTTTTCCTGGAATATAACCAAATGTGGGGTTGAATTCTTGAATTGTGAGCAAATATCTAGCAAACTTTCTAACGGGATTCTTATTCTTGAACAAATAAATTAATGATTGATGATTTGTAAGTACAAGGACAGGATTTTTATAGAATGTATCCATGAAATGTTTAAGAGCCCATACAACTGCTCAAGCTTCACGTTCTGTTGCACTATAATTTTTCTTCTCTTTAGATAATGTACGGCTAGAATAAGCTATTGCATGATCTCTGTGTCCCTCAGCTTGAAGTAATGCAGCATCATCAACCCAAGCCTTCATCACTTGCATTTATGACTAACGTGAAAGGTTTAGAAAAATCTAGGTACCTGAGGACAGGTGAAGAGATCAGTGCTGCTTCGAGTTTATTGAATTTCTGCTCTTGAATTTCTTCTCAAACAAAGGATTCATCATTTATTTGTAACTTGTAAAGTGGGGCGGCTATGATAGAGAAATCAGCAATAAAATGAACGATAAAATCCCACAAAACCCATAAACTGTCTTAAGGCTTCTGCATTCTGTGGCATTTTCGATTCATTCAAAGTGATTCCTGAGAGGGGTGACTGTATGACCTATGAAAATAATCATCTCCTTTAAAAATGAACTCTTTGAGAGATTTATCTTTAAGTTTGCTTCCACTAGGTTTACAAGAACTTTCTTTAAGTTCTGGAAATGAGTTGGAACATCTTGTGACATTATTATGAGATCATCAAGGTACACTAGAAGAGTACTACTTGGTACTAAAAACCCTGATTTGTGCCATGGAGAGGCTGCAGGATCCAGTAAGTTCAGTAGAACTTTGGTTTCAACTCCTTTTGACCATGTCGTAGCTCAGTCGATTAAGGCAGCGTCTGGGATGCTCTCTGACACAGGTTCAAATCCTCGTCACGGCCCTTGTGGATTTGTTCATTTGATGAATCACGCAATTGTGATTTCTGTGTGTAATGAAGTAAGGGTGAAGAGGGAGAACGGCCTATTGTCATAGCTAGAGCGCATGAGGGGATTTGTGTAAAACCCTGGTTTGTGCCTCGGAGAGGCTGCAGGATCCAGTAAGTTCAGTAGAACTTTGGTTTCAAATCCTTTTGACCATGTCGTAGCTCAGTCGATTAAGGCAGTGTCTGGGATGCTCTCGGACGCAGGTTCGAATCCTCGTCACGGCCCTTGTGGATTTGTTCATGTAATGTAAGTAACACTTAAATTGATCACATGCTAAGGTAACATTCAAATCATAATTCTGAAAGAACAACTTCCTATTAAGGTCAGGGAAGGAATCAAAATGCTCTCTGGCCAATTCTTTAACTGCTGGAAACCAATTATTTCTTACTGCACTGAATTCCAACCAACTCCAATATTTAACAAGTCACTGAAAGTTTAATAAATAAGATTTGTGATTATTTCCTTGGTAAATCACCATTAACGCATAGCACGGTAAGGATTAGCTACCAGTTACTTAACTCAGGTGTGCAGGATATGCAAATCAACAATAGCCAGTAGGAAAACAGTGTCAGAGCGTGTTGAGAAAAGCATTGAGTCGCGACGTGGTGTTTGTTTACTCTTGGAAACGACAGCAGCGCGCGTAGCGGGAGCATTACGAATCTTGGGCTGACGTTACTGGGGTGGTGTTACACAACTAGTGTTTGCTTTGTGGGGGTCAATATTTACGGTCTCGGAGTTTCTGTCTGTGAGGTTAGGAAAGGCCCGGCCCCCAGGGAAAACAATTCCCAGAAAAGTATTAATTACTATATCTGCAATTTAGAGAGATTAATCATCCCACTCCAACAAGGATGATGGAAACTCCTATATATCAACCTTAACATATAATTCATTTCTTAACCCTAATCATCCTCAAATACAATTATTTTGTTATCACCTCAATCTTATGTTAATTCCCTGAATCCACATAGACAGGAGACGAGGGTTACAAACAACTAGATGTAAGACTAAGTTCCTTAAGGGACACAACACACACTGGGTAACTTAAAACAGAAACACGTGGTCACCCTAAGACCACCACTTGGTCACCCAGAGGTAACACTTGGGGTTCAAAACACTGACTTAGAGGACCTAAACAAATACCCTAAGGACACATTATGGCACACCCCCTATATGGCACGGTAATACTAAACAATGGTACTTAACTAGGTATTGAAAGGATTAGGAGAGAGTAGGAGGAACGAGAGGGAGAGTGTACACAACGCCAGTCCAGACCCACAACCAGCCAGCACCGAGCCTCTGAACAGAAGAGCTCTCATACGACATGTGGCCGCTGCCTGAAGTAAAGAACTCCTCGTACAGTAACAATTACTAGTCTTCCAATACAACACTTAACTTGCTACTAATCAGTTCTAAGTATAACTAACATCTAGCGTTAGAGTATACTAATATTCAATTAACACAGAGTATACCAGCTCTGTGAGCAACAAGGTTATTCCTACGTCTGGCAGGGAAGTGGAATCATCAACCAAGTAGAGCACCTAAGGACTTGAGAAACATAGTATAATACTTAGCTAAATTCCCTCCTACATTACCCAACCGATCAATTAATGTTCAATATTTTGCTTAATCAAATACCCACACATAATCCCCAACAGTCAGGGCCAATCACTACAAATACATGAGAGCAAAAGGTCCCTGTTAAAATGTAAATAGAACCCTACTGAGCCTGGTTTCTTGGCAGATGCAATTGGTGGTGGTGGTGGTGGCAATGGTGGCGGTGGTCATGGTGGTGGTCGTGGCGGTGGTGGTGGTGGTGGTGGTGGTGGCGATGGTGGTGGTGGCAATGGTGGCGGTGGTCATGGTGGTGGTCGTGGCGGTGGTGGTGGTGGTGGTGGTGGTGGCGATGGTGGTGGTGGCAATGGTGGCGGTGGTCATGGTAGTGGTAGTGGCGGTGGTGGTGGTGGTGGTGGTGGTGGCGATGGTGGTGGTGGCGGTGGCGGTGGTGGTGGTGGTGGTGAGGGTGGCGGTGGTGGCGGTGGTGGTAGTGGCAGTGGCGGTGGTGGTGGTGGCGATGGTGGTGGTGGCGGTGGTGGTGGTGGTGATGGCGGTGGTCATGGTGGTGGCGGCGGTGGTCATGGTGGTGGCGGCGGTGGTGGTGGTGGTGGTGGTGGTGGTGGTGGCGGTGGTGGTGGTGGTCGTGGTGGTGATGGCGGTGGTCATGGTGGTGGCGGCGGCGGTGGTGGTGGTGGTGATGGCGGTGGTCATGGTGGTGGCGGCGGTGGTGGTGGTGGTCGTGGTGGTGGTGGTGGTGGTGGTGGTGGCGGTGGTGGTGGTGGTGGTGGTGGTGGTTTGTGGTGGTGGTGGTGGCGGTGGTGGTGGTGGTCGTGGTGGTGGTGGTGGTGGTGGTGGTGGTGGCGGTGGTGGTGGTGGTGGTGGTGGTGATGGTGGTGGTCATGGTGGTGGCGGCGGTGGTGGTGGTGGTGGTGATGGCGGTGGTCATGGTGGTGGTGGCGGTGGTGGTGGTGGTCGTGGTGGTGGTGGTGGTGGTGGTGGTGGCGGTGGTGGTCGTGGTGGTGGTGGTGGTGGTGGTGGTGGCGGTGGTGGTGGTGGTCGTGGTGGTGGTGATGGCGGTGGTGATGGTGGTGGCGGTGGTGATGGTGGTGGTGGTGGTGGTGGTGGTGGTGGTGATGGCGGTGGTGGTGGTTGGGGTGGTGGCGGTGGTCGTGGTGGTGGTGGCGGTTGCGGCGGTGGTGGTGGTGGTGGTGGTGGCGGTGGTCGTGGTGGTGGTGGTGGTTGCGGCGGTGGTGGTGGTGGTGGTGGTGGTGGTGGCGGTGGTCGTGGTGGTGGTGGCGGTTGCGGCGGTGGTGGTGGTGGTGGTGGTGGTGGTGGCGGTGGTCGTGGCGGTTGCGGCGGTGGTGGTGGTGGTGGTGGTGGTGGTGGTGGTGGCGGTGGTCGTGGCGGTTGCGGCGGTGGTGGTGGTGGTGGTGGTGGTGGTGGTCGTGGTGGTGGTGGCGGTTGCGGCGGTGGTGGTGGTGGTGGTGGTGGTGGTGGTGGTGGTGGTGGTGGTGGTGGTGGTGGTGGCGGTGGTCGTGGTGGTGGTGGTGGTTGCGGCGGTGGTGGTGGTGGTGGTGGTGGTGGTGGTGGTGGTGGTGGCGGTGGTCGTGGTGGTGGTGGCGGTTGCGGCGGCGGTGGTGGTGGTGGTGGTGGTGGTGGTAGCGGTGGTGGTTGTGGGAACCGCCCTGTGAGATTTATATTTATTTAATTTATATGAATTTATATAGAATTTATATTTACATTAATTTATATCTTTCGATAGCAATTGGTAAGATGTTAAGTGGACTGTATTTCTGCAATAATCTCACAAATCGATCCTTACACATTAGGGGGGGGGGGGTTATATTAAATTTATATATATGCAGCCAATCAAACTACTGTTTTAACTACATATATTAGTAAATTAAAATTGGAGGTGCCTTATCTTATTGTACAGCAGGCTTAGTCCACCAGATATAACTGGGATGTAGACACCAAATTATCCTCGTATGAGGCTAGTTTCCATCACCCAAGAAACTGTTGTATCAAGCCTTGCTTCCTCTTCTTGTCCTGTCAAAGGCCACTAGCTATGAAGCCGGAATCCTAATATATGACAGCTATATCAGAGAAAACATTGTATATTAAATAATAAGGACCAATGCTTAATTATCCTTTATTAAGAGGCTGTTCGCATCCTAACCGGTTCGCCCTCATCTAACTAACATTAACTGGCCAAAAATGTTTAGATAAACGGGTTTCGGTAGGACACTTCCCTTGCTTATGTTGACAGTGTGTTGATGATGGTAGAACACTTTGATCTCCATAATACTTCGTCTAAGAGAAATTATAGGAGCTGAATTTGCTCCTGTGCGCCTCTGGTCTTAACAAACAATGGCTGCCCTTCCACCACTGACGCCTGGCTCACTTTGTCTAGATGTCAATAAGTGATAGAAGGGTCACATTTACTCTATTTTGATACTGATAATTAAGTTAATTAAAATAAGATGTTTTTATGATGTTAAAAGTCCGAAGACTAATGTATTTAGGAATAGTTCCCAACAGAATAGTTGGTGAATTTATAATAGTATGTGGCAATGATATCCCGTTTTCTATTGACGGAAAACTCCACTACAAGCTATATTTTCTATGGGTAATTTGTACACAATGGCAGCAATATTATCTGCCTGTTGAATGTAATATTATTAAATAGTGTTGGGTTTTCCAACAGTGGTGGTGGTGGCGGTGGTGGTGGTGGTGGTGGTGGTAATGGCGGTGGTGGTGGTGGCAACGGTGGTGGTGTTGGTGGCAATGGTGGTAGTGGTGGTGGTTGTGGCGGTGGTGGTAGAGGCATTGGCGGCGGTGGTGGTAGCGGTGATGGTGGTGGTGGAGACATTGGCGGTGGTAGTGGTGGTGGTGGTGGCGGTGGTGGTGGTGGCGGTGGTGGTGGTGGCAGTGGTGGTGGCGGAGGTAGAGGCGTTGGCGGTGGTGGTGGTGGCAGTGGTGGTGGCAGGGGTGGTGGTGGTGGTGGTGGTGGTGGTGGTGGTGGTGGTAGCGGTGATGGTGGTGGTGGTGGTGGTGGTGGTGGTGGTGGTGGCAGGGGTGGTGGTGGTGGCGGCGGTTGTGGTAGTGGTGGTAATGGAGGTGGTGGCTGTTGGCGGTGTGAGTTTCTGGTGAGGAAAACAATTCTCATCCCCGAGATGCTACCAGTGGTTCTACTCTTTTTCTTGTTGGTTGGAGACATAGTAAGCTCTTACTTGGGAGTCTAACGAATACACTTAGATTCCTTCTAGTTATCTTTATTGGGTGGGGTAAGACAAGACCAGCCCAACTGGGGTCCTACCTGCACTGATCCTGGCTATACACTGCTGGATCTCACTTCAGGAGGCGCCAATGCGGCTCTGTAGGCAGAGCCGCATTGGGACGTCAGAGGCTTAATGCCTTGTGATTTGCTAGCACTCCAACTATCTACTATTTGAAGGTTGACACATTGGTGGCTCTCAGGGAGGCCAACAGTGGTGGCTCTCAGCGAGGCTCTCAGGGAGGCTCTCAGGGAGGCCAACAGTGGAGGCTCTCAGGGAGGCCAACAGTGGAGGCTCTCAGGGAGGCCAACAGTGGAGGCTCTCAGGGAGGCCAACAGTGGTGGCTCTCAGGGAGGCCAACAGTGGAGGCTCTCAGGGAGGCCAACAGTGGAGGCTCTCAGAAAGGCCAACAGTGGAGGCTCTCAGGGAGGCCAACAGTGGTGGCTCTCAGGGAGGCCAACAGTGGAGGCTCTCAGGGAGGCCAACAGTGGAGGCTCTCAGGGAGGCCAACAGTGGTGGCTCTCAGGGAGGCCAACAGTGGTGGCTCTCAGGGAGGCTCTCAGGGAGGCCAACAGTGGTGGCTCTCAGAGAGGCCAACAGTGGAGGCTCTCAGGGAGGCCAACAGTGGTGGCTCTCAGCGAGGCCAACAGTGGTGGCTCTCAGGGAGGCCAACAGTGGAGGCTCTCAGGGAGGCCAACAGTGGTGGCTCTCAGGGAGGCCAACAGTGGTGGCTCTCAGGGAGGCCAACAGTGGTGGCTCTCAGAGAGGCCAACAGTGGAGGCTCTCAGGGAGGCTATCAGGGAGGCCAACAGTGGTGGCTCTCAGCGAGGCCAACAGTGGTGGCTCTCAGGGAGGCTCTCAGGGAGGCCAACAGTGGAGGCTCTCAGCGAGGCCAACAGTGGTGGCTCTCAGGGAGGCCAACAGTGGAGGCTCTCAGGGAGGCCAACAGTGGAGGCTCTCAGGGAGGCTAACAGTGGAGGCTCTCAGCGAGGCTAACAGTGGTGGCTCTCAGGGAGGCCAACAGTGGAGGCTCTCAGGGAGGCCAACAGTGGAGGCTCTCAGGGAGGCCAACAGTGGTGGCTCTCAGGGAGGCCAACAGTGGTGGCTCTCAGCGAGGCCAACAGTGGAGGCTCTCAGGGAGGCCAACAGTGGAGGCTCTCAGTGAGGCCAACAGTTGTGGCTCTCAGGGAGGCCAACAGTGGTGGCTCTCAGGGAGGCCAACAGTGGAGGCTCTCAGCGAGGCCAACAGTGGTGGCTCTCAGGGAGGCCAACAGTGGTGGCTCTCAGGGAGGCCAACAGTGGTGGCTCTCAGGGAGGCTCTCAGGGAGGCCAACAGTGGTGGCTCTCAGGGAGGCCAACAGTGGAGGCTCTCAGTGAGGCCAACAGTGGAGGCTCTCAGTGAGGCCAACAGTAGTGGGTGAGCCACTCCAAGAGGAAGACGAGAGCAGAGAGGAGCCAGGAGAGGAGGAGGATACAGAAGACACCTTGGAGGTCGTGGAGGCTGAGGGACTTGTTGCTCTCCTCCGGCTGCTGCTGCTGCTGTCGGCTCTCCCAGTCCGGCCCCAGCAGGCTCTCCGTCTCCACCTGAGGGAACCAACACACTTCAATGTTTACATCTTGGTGCCTCAAGGACCTTAAACACTGTAGTCAGTAGTGGGAGTGTTACATTGTGTTCAGTAGTGTGGGTGTAATATTGTATTCAGTAGTGGGAGTGTAACATTGTATTCAGTAGTGAGAGTGTAACATTGTATTCAGTGGTGGGAGTGTTACATTGTATTCAGTAGTGGGAGTGTTACATTGTATTCAGTAGTGGGAGTGTTACATTGTATTAAGTAGTGGGAGTGTATTCAGTAGTGGGAGTGTAACATTGTATTCAGTGGTGGGAAAGTAACATTGTATTCAGTAGTGGGAGTGTAACATTGTATTCAGTAGTGTGGGTGTAATATTGTATTCAGTAGTGGGAGTGTAACATTGTATTCAGTAGTGGGAGTGTAACATTGTATTCAGTAGTGGGAGTGTAACATTGTATTCAGTAGTGGGAGTGTAACATTGTATTCAGTAGTGGGAGAGTAACATTGTATTCAGTAGTGGGAGTGTAACATTGTATTCAGTAGTGGGAGTGTGACATTGTATTCAGTAGTATTGGTGTAATATTGTATTCAGTAGTGGGAGTGTAACATTGTATTCAGTAGTGGGAGTGTAACATTGTATTCAGTAGTGTGGGTGTAACATTGTATTCAGTAGTGGGAGTGTAACATTGTATTCAGTAGTGGGAGTGTAACATTGTATTCAGTAGTGGGGGTGTAATATTGTATTCAGTAGTGGGAGTGTAACATTGTATTCAGTAGTGGGAGTGTAACATTGTATTCAGTAGTGTGGGTGTAATATTGTATTCAGTAGTGGGAGTGTAACATTGTATTCAGTAGTTGGGGTGTAATATTGTATTCAGTAGTGGGAGTGTAATATTGTATTCAGTAGTGGGAGTGTAACATTGTATTCAGTAGTGGGAGTGTAACATTGTATTCAGTAGTGGGAGTGTTACATTGTATTCAGTAGTGGGAGTGTAACATTGTATTTAGTAGTGGGAGTGTAACATTGTATTCAGTAGTGGGAGTGTAATATATTATTCAGTAGTGGGAGTGTAACATTGTATTCAGTAGTGGGAGTGTAACATTGTATTCAGTAGTGTGGGTGTAATATTGTATTCAGTAGTGGGAGTGTAACATTGTATTCAGTAGTGGGAGTGTAATATTGTATTCAGTAGAGGGAGTGTAACATTGTATTCAGTAGTGGGAGTGTAATATTGTATTCAGTAGTGGGAGTGTAACATTGTATTCAGTAGTGGGAGTGTAACATTGTATTCAGTAGTGTGGGTGTAATATTGTATTCACAAGTGGGAGTGTAACATTGTATTCAGTAGTGGGAGTGTAACATTGTATTCAGTAGTGGGAGTGTAACAGTGTATTCAGTAGTGGGGGTGTAACATTGTATTCAGTAGTGGAAGTGTAACATTGTATTCAGTAGTGGGAGTGTAACATTGTATTCAGTAGTGGGAGAGTAACATTGTATTCAGTAGTGGGAGTGTAACATTGTATTCAGTAGTGGGAGTGTAACATTGTATTCAGTAGTGGGGGTGTAACATTGTAATCAGTAGTTGGAGTGTAACACTGTAATCAGTAGTGGGAGTGTAACACTGTATTCAGTAGTGAGAGTGTAACACTGTATTCAGTAGTGGGAGTGTAACACTGTATTTAGTAGTGGGGGTGTATCATTGTATTCAGTAGTGGAGGTGTAACACTGTATTCAGTAGTGTTAGTGTAACATTGTATTCAGTAGTAGTAGTGTCACACTGTATTTAGTAGTGGGGGTGTATCATTGTATTCAGTAGTGGAGGTGTAACAATGTATTCAATAGTGTGGGTGTAATATTGTATTCAAAAGTTGCAGGTTAACATTGTATTCAATAGTAAGAGTGAAACATTATATTCAGTAGTGGGGGCGAAACATTGAATTCAATAGTTGGGTGTAATACAGTATTGTATTCAGTTGTGGTGATGCAACATTTTATTTAGTAGTGAGGGTGTAATATTGTATTCAGTAGAGGGGTTGTAGCATTTTAATCAGTTGTGTGGGCGAAACATTGAATTCAGTAGTACTCACCTAATTGTACTCACCTAATTGTGCTTGCGGGGGTTGAGCTCTGGCTCTTTGGTCTTGCCTCTCAACTGTCAATTAACTGATGAACAGATTCCTGAGCCTAATGGGCTCTATCATATCTACATTTGAAATTGAGTATGGAGTCAAATTCAATTAATCCTCTGAGGCATGACTTTCCATCCCTGAAACCATGTTGGTGATGCGACACAAAGTTCCTTCGCTCCAGGTGTTCGGCTAGCTTTTATGCACAATTTTCTCCATTAGCTTGCATGGTATGCAAGTTAGGGACACTGGCCTGTAGTTCAGTGCCTCCTGTCTATCCCCCTTCTTGTATATCGGGATGACGTTTGCTGCCTTCTAAATTTCTGGTAGTTCACCTGATACCATTTATTTGTTATACACCATGGAGAGTGGCAGGCACAATGCTTCTGCTCCTTCCTTTAGTATGCATGGTGATATTCCATCTGGCCCTATAGCCTGTGTCACATCCAACTCTAGCAAAAGCGTCCTTACATCTACACTGGTAGTCTCAAATACCTCTAGTGGTGCCTGGTTAATTATTTCCCCTCTTATCTCTGGAACTTCTCCTTGCTCTAACGTGAAGACTTCCTGGAATTTCATATTAAGTTCCACGCACACTTCTTTGTCGTTTGAAGTAAATCTGTCTGCCCCTATCCTTGGTTTCATTACCTGTTCCTTCACTGTTGTCTTTCTCCTGATGTTGTTGTGCCGCAATTTGTATGTGTCTTAGCCTTGCTTGATATGTCGTTTTCATATTGCCCTTCTGATTCTCTTCTCACCCTGACGTATTCATTCCTGGCTCTCAGGTAACCTTCTCTGTTCTCAAGTGTCCTGTTATTTCTATAGATTCTCCATGCTTTTTACTTTGTTACTTAGCTAGCTTACATCTCTGATTAAACCATAGGTTTCTCATCTGCATTTAATTTTTTATCTTTTGGGCCGGGACAAACTGGCCGGGATAGTGTGTGTGTAACATTTTATTCAGTAGTGGGGCCACAGCATTATATTCAGAAGTAGGGGCATAACATTGTATTCAGTAGTAGGGGTGTAACATTGTATTCAGTAGTAGGGGTGTAACATTGTATTCAATTTTGGGAGTGTAACATTGTATTCATAAGTAGGGGCGAAACATTGAATTTAGTAGTGGGGTGTAATATTGTATTCAGTAGTGGGGGTATAACATTGTATTCAGTAGTGGGAGTGTAACATTGTATTCAGTAGTGGGAGTGTAACATTGTATTCAGTAGTGGGAGTGTAACATTGTATTCAGTAGTGGGAGTGTAACATTGTATTCAGTAGTGGGAGTGTAACACTGTATTCAGTAGTGGGAGTGTAACATTGTATTCAGTAGTGGGAGTGTAACACTGTATTCAGTAGTGGGAGTGTAACATTATAATCAGAAGTATGGTTGTATCACTGTATTCAGTATTGGGATTGGAGTGTAATATTGTAGTCAGTAGTGGTAGTATAGCATTGTATACATTAGTGGTTATCTTGAGGTTATCTTGAGATGATTTCTGGGCTTGTTGTCCCCGCAGCCCGGTCCTCGACCAGGCCTTTACCCCTAGGAAGCAGCCTGTAGCAGCTGTCTAACTCCCAGGTACTTATTTACTGCTAGATAACAGGCGCATCAGGGTGAAAGAAACATTTTACCCATTTGCCGCCACCTCCACAGGAGATCGAAACCCAGAACCTCAGAACTACAAATCCGAAGCGCTGTACACCCAGCTGTTAGGTGCCCCGGTAGTGGTGAAAAATTGTATTCCGTGTAGGGGTGTACCATTGTGGTCAGTAATGAGGGTTTAACAATGTATTCAGTAGTTGGGGTGTAACATTTTTTTCAGTAATGGGTAAGTTACATTGTATACAGTAGTGGAGGTTTAACATTACAGTCAGTAGTGGTGGTGTAACATTGAATTCAGTAGTGGTGGTGTGACACTGTATTCAGCAATAGGGGTGTAACATTGTATTCAGTAGTGGTGGTGTAAGATTGTATTCATTCGTGGGGTGTAACATTGGATTCAGTAGTGGTGATGTAACATTGCTTTCAGTTGCAGAGTGTAACATCGTACACTCTGCACACTTAGCTGGTACAACTCTGTCAATACCTGAAAAATTTCCTCGATATTTTAAACACAACTATTTCAGACATAGTAAAATACAATTAATTAGTTACCGACCTCAAGTTCTTGTCCTTCACTTTTATTCATTGTATAACTTTGTTAGTAACGGACCAATTTCCCTGAAATTTAAACCCGTTACATTTTTAACGTATGAAAATAGATTCAAACAATTACCAAGCTTCAGCTCCTGTCCCCGCCTTAACCCCCTCGCGTATCTTCGCTAATACCCAATAAATTTTCCCGAAATTTAAAGCAGACATATTTCTGTCTGAGTAAGAAAAGAAAAATAGTGTTACCGAACTCCAGCTTTTGGCCCACACCTTAATTCGCTCCTGTAAATTCACTACTATCAGTCCAAATCCCCTGAGATTTAAACCTCATTATATTTCAGACCCCCGGTAAAATAAATCAAAAGAAAATTACCGAACTATAAGTCTTGTTCTCCGTCTTAGTTCAATGTTCATCAAAATTATTTCAGATCAAGATGCTCACCAGTCTATCAGAGTAAATATCCCGTCCTTTAATACCTCTTTTTCACCAATCTGTGTAAATAATCACTAACGTGCTAATATTTATACAGTCAGATCGCACCCTACCTTCAATACATTTTGTTTACTCAAATAAGCAATAATCACACGGTCAAATTACACCTAACCTTTGCCCTCTCTTACCTTATCATCCCTTACCTTCCCGTCCCTTACCTCCTTACCTTCCCCAACTCCCTTTCGCTCTAATATCCTCCCTTACCTTCTCCCTTTATCTTCCCCTCCCTTACCTCCCCCTTCATCCCTCCATCACCGCTTACTCCCCTTTAATCTGGCCTATTCACCAACCTCACTCAAACTTTCCTCCCCAGAATTTAAAGCAATACAGCTTCTGTTCTCATTATTCATGTTCACTCCATGTTCTCTATGCTCTTTGTCATAATCGCCATGTTCTGCAAAATGTTCTCAACATATTCACTGTGTTAATCAGCTTTTCTTACACGTTCTCTGTGTTCTTTGTCATGGTCCCCATTTGTTCACGGTAAGTCTATATTCTCCGCATGTTCACTGTGTTCATCACCTTCACTTACATGTTCTTTAAACTCAAATTAACCAAGACATTCTTTACTTGTCATTTCTTAACTACAAATTACTTGTCAATCAACTGAATATAGTCACGTTCAACCTCTTTTTCTTGTCAATTTTAACTAAAAGTATTCATCAATCAACTAAAAATTGTCAAAGGAAACTTTCCGATACTGTTCATAACTAACTTTATCTATCGATATTCAACTTAAAATAGATGTGTTCATCATTGTTTAACTAAAATATTCGTTAATCAACTGAAAATAGTCATGTTCAACATCTTTTCTTGTCATATTATAACTGAAAGTATTCATCAATCAACTGACAATAGTCACATTCATCATCATTTCTTGTCGTTTTGTAACTAAAATAACACTTCTCTTAACTGAAAATTGTCAAATGTAGCTTCGTTCAGCACTGTTCTTAACTTAACCACTTAACCTTCCTGCCTTCTTTAACTTTGTTTTCTTATATATGTTCATTTATCTTAGTAATAATTATATAAGTCAGTATTAAAGAGTCAGATCTACTAAGACTTGAGATTCAAAAAAGAAAAACAAGAGAGCATGGGAGGGGGGGGGAGCAAGGGAGAGAGAGAGAGAGAGAGAGAGAGAGAGAGAGAGAGAGAGAGAGAGAGAGAGAGAGAGAGAGAGAGAGAGAGAGAGAGAGAGCGGGGGAGAGGGGGAAGAGAGAGAACGAGGAAGAGAAAACAAAGTAAAAGGAAGGAAGGTTAAGTGAGAAGACGAGTTTGGGTAAAATATACAAAAAGGAGAAACAAAACTATATCTATGGTTAGGTTAAGGATAAAATTTTCAACAAAATATGTCCAACACAATAAACTACATCTGAAAGGTTTGGTTAAAAGTCAAAGAATAAGAACAAAATATATAAAACCTAATAAATACACAAAGATCAAAAGAGGTTAGGTTAAAGGGGGGAAGAGTAAAAATAATTATAACAATCATAATAAATACAACTTATGAGCAACTTAACGAATTTTAAGTAAAAAGGTTACAAAGTGCATAAACTATCATATCTAACAAATATCTCTTTAAATGCTAAAATACCCTATCTTTAACAAATTCCCCTTGAAATGCATAAACATCCTCTTGTGAAATTAACGCTTGAAACAAGTAAATGTCTAAATATATCAAAATACTTTGAAATGCTGAAGTACCCGATATAAAACAAATAGCATTTGAAATGCATAAATGACCATTTATAAATGACCATTTGAGAAATTAACCTTTGAAACGAACAAATGAATGTGGATTTAGGATGTGTTAGGTAAGTTAGGTTAGGTTAGATTAGGTAAGTTAGGTTAGGTTAGGTTAGGTAAGTTAGGGTAGGAAAGTTAGCTTAGGTTAGTTAGTTAAGTTAGGATATATAAGGTTAGGATAGGTAAGATAGGTTTGGTTAGGTTAGGTTAGGATAGGTTGGGATGGGTTAGGTAAGTTAGTTAAGTTAGGATATATAAGGTTAGGATAGGTAAGATAGGTTAAGTTAGGTTAGGATAGGTTGGGATGGGTTAGGTAAGTTAGGTTAGGTTAGGTTAGGATAGGTTGGGATGGGTTAGGTAAGTTAGGTTAGGTTAGGTAAGTTAAGTTAGGTAAGTTAGGTTAGGTAAGGTTAAATTTAGTTATGCTATGTTAGGTAAGTTACATTAAGTTAGGACAGGTTAGGTAAGTTAAGATAGGATAGGAAATATTAGGTTTGGATATGTAAGTTACATTTAAGTCAAGTTAAATTAGGTTAGGTAAGTTAGATTAGGTTAGTTAAGTTAGGTTAGGTTAGTTAACCCTTAAATGGTGCATAGCTATATACCATTTGACACCCACAGGCGCATACAAAAAAAAAAAAAAAAATTTCTTCCTGACCTGTTAATTTGTGTTCACTGATCACGGGAAAAGTAATAAAAAAATCGTAAGTGGCATATATTGCCCGCTATAGGGCGGGGAAGTCTGGCAAAAAATAGGCGTTGACTCAGCGTGCGTCCCAGGCGGTCTGTTGATCGCCAGCTGTCAGGCCGGAGTTGCCACAAAGATATAAATTACCTAATTATTTCAATGTCTCTGAGTGATTTTTCGTAGTTTTTTTGCTGTAATATTATTCAATAGTGTGTAGTGTGATATATTTATTTAATAAAATGAGTGAATCATCGCTGTACTAAAAAATATGGTGTGCATATTGCTGACTCAATCATGTTCATCAAACAGTGAACAAATACTTTGTCGGTTATTACACTATATACACAGGTTATATATAAGTATCTGCATGTTTTGTTCTCCATAACGAACCACTAAGTTGCTATTATCAGTCAAAAAGTAACGAGAAGTGATCGCCGTGTACCAGCCAGCCACTCACGCCTTCCCTCAAGCCACCTGACTCACCCACATTCTCCTCCCACAATACTGTTTTTGCTTTTATTCACTATATACAGACGTTATATATAATTATCTATATTCGTGTTCACCATAACGAACCACTAAGTTGGTATGCTGAGTGGCAGTGGCAGCCCGCCACTGGCTGCCACTCCCTCCCTCACCTCACCTGACTTGCCACAATTCTCCACCCACCATACTGTTTTTGCTTTTATATACATACATTATATATAAGTATTTACATGTTTTGTTCACCATAACTGTACATCTAAGCTTGTATGGTGAGTAAAGGCACAAAGACGTAGGACCTCACACAGTCAGCTGATGGATGCCGCCCTCAAGGCCAGACGCACTAATATTTCTCCTCCAACATTGCTGTTTGTGGTGTTATTACGCTATATACACACATTATATATAAATATCTACCTGTATTATTCACCATACTTGTACAAGAAAACTGGTATGGTGCCCAAAGACCATCGTGGTCATCAGTAAACAACATGGTAAGTCCTGCAGACGACGCTCCTCCCTCACCAAAATAGCGGCTCCCAACCTACTCCTCTTGCTGTTTATACCCTCCATACACACGTTATATATAAGTATCTACATTTGTCTTCACCATAGCGAACCACTGAGCTGGTATGGTGAGTGCAGTCAATAAAAGGTGGCCACACACAGTCAGAAGATAACGCCACTACCCTCCCCTCCCACAGCGTTACTCCTCCCTCCATGGAGCACAGCGCTAAATATCACCACAATCCTGCTATTATCAGAACCCTGGTCAGTTTTATCACAGTCAGGGGTCTTCTGTAATAATATCATCGCTACATAATAGCATGAACAAGTATATTATGGCATTTTTAGGCGATGCTGTGGTCACAAGCTGAACAGCAATGCTGTGAGCTCATGCTGCGTGCGTCAGGCTTGGTAGGTCACTCAATACTGAGGCCCCTAACACCCAGGAGTTTGGCCCACGATTTTTTTTAAATGGCGTCTGTTTACAATAGCCCTGATGAAGGTGTGGTGAACCCCGTGTATCCGCGGGCCGTTTAAATCTTGCGTAGTACTCCAAAGCATCACATGATGTGATGCGCAATTTACTGCAAGTCGGTCAAAGCATCATATGATGCGATCCACAATTGAAGGGTTAAGTTAGGTTAGGTTAGATTAGGTAAGTTATGTTAAGTTAGGATAAGTTAGGTAAGTTAAGATAGGTTAGGTTAAATTAGGTTAGGTTAGGTAAGTTATGTTAGGTTAAGATAAGTTTGGTTAGGCTAGGTTACATTAGGTAAGTTACATTAGGTTAGGTTAGATTAGGTAAGTTATGTTAAGTTAGGTTAGGTTAGGTTAGATTAGGTAGGTTATGTTAGGTTAAGAAAGTTAGGTTAGGTTTTGTCAGTTAAGTTTAGTTAAGTTAGGGTATGCAAGTTAAGTTATGCAAGTTAAGTTAGGTTAAATTATGCAAGTTAGGTTAAGTTAAATTAGGTTAGATTAGGTAAGTTACATTAGATTAGGTTAGGTTAGGTAAGTTATGTTAGGTAAGTTAGGTTAGGTTAGGTTAGGTAAGTTACATTAGAATAGGGTAGGTTAGGTTAGGTTAGTTAGTTAAGTTGGGATATATTAGGTTAGGATATATTAGGTTACGATAGGCAAGATAGGTTAGGTTAGTTAAGTTGGTTAGGTTAGGTAAGTTAAGCTCGGTTAAGTTAGGTAATTTACATTAAGTTAGGTTAGGTAATTTACATTAAGTTAGGTTAGGTTATATAAGTTAAGTTAGGTAAGTTACATTAAGTTAGGTTAGGTTAGATAAGTTAAGTTAGGTTAGGATAGGTAAGTTACATTAAGTTAGGAGAGGTTATATAAGTTTTGTTAAGTTAAGATAGGTTAGGTAAGTTAAGTTACATTAAGTTAGGTAAGTTACGTTAAGTTAGGATAGGTTAAGTTAGGGTAAGTTAGGTTAAGTTAGTTATGTTAGGTTAGGTTAGTTAAGTTTAATTAGGTAAGTTACATCAAGTAGGAGAGGAATAGGTTAGAATAAGTTAGGTTAAGTTAGATATATATTTTAACAGAAGTGCAATTTGAAATGAAAAACTGAACTAGTTATATTTTGGAGAGATATTTTATTCCTGAAGATGTCTTAGAGAACAACATTGATGTCTTAGAGATTAACTTTGATGAACGAAGGAGAGTTTCTTTGATGAACGATGGCGAGTTAGAGAATTAGCTTTTACGCACGAAGGTGACTTAGAGAACAACTTTGATGACTGAGATTAACTTTTGATGTCTCTGAGAATAATTTTTGATGTCTTAGAGAATAATTTTGATGAATGAAGATGTCTTAGAAAGCTTCTTTGGTGATCGAAGGTGAGTTAGAGAATACCTTTGATGACACTGAGAATATGAGAATATACATAGAGAATAACTTTGATGAACGAAAGTGAGTTAGAGATGTCTTGAAGAGTAACTTTGGTGTCTCGAAGAGTGTCATTGATGTGTTTGAGTGTGTCACTGACATCTTTAAGTGTGTCCTTAATGTCTCAAAGAGTAACTTTTGCATCTCGAAGAATGTCTTTGGCTATTCTTCTTACTTAACGACTCATAATTTTAATTATGAAAGAGCTGACACAAGTTACATTTGACTATTTTTAGTTGATTGACGAATAATATTAGTTAGGAAAGTATTGAACGAAACTACACATGACTATTTTTAGTTGAGGGGAAGAATGATTTTAGTTAAGAACAGTGCTGAACGAAGCTACATTTGACAATTTTCTGCTAAGAGAAGTGTTATTTTATTTACAAAGCGATAAGAAATGATGATGAATGTGACTATTGTCAGTCGATTGATGAATACTTTCATATACAAAATGACAAGAAAGAAGTTGAACATGACTGTTTTCAGTTGAATGACGAATATTTTAGCTAAAAAAATGATGAATGTGGCTATTTTAAGTTGAATGTCGACGGATAAAATTAGTTATGAAAAGTATCGGAAAGTTTCCTTTGACAATTTTTAGTTGATTGACGAATACTTTTAGTTAAAATTGACAAGAAAAAGAGGTTGAATGTGACTATATTCAGTTGATTGACAAGTAATTTGTAGTTAAGAAATGACAAATAAAGAATGTCTTGGTAAATTTGATTTTAAAGAACATGTAAGTGAAGGTGATGAACACAGTGAACATGCAGGGAATATGGACTTACCGTGAACATATGGGGAACATGACAAAGAACACAGAACGTGTAAGAAAAGCTAATGAACACAGTGAACATGCTGAGAACATTTTGTAGAACATGGAGATAAGTATATTTTATGACATGAACAAAGAGAACATGGAGTGAACATGAATAATGAGTATATATGCTGTATTGCCTTAAATTCTGGGGAGGAAGGTGAGGTTTGAGAATGGGAGAGATAAAGGGGGAGTAGGGGGTGATGGAGCGATGAAAGGGGAGTAGGGGGAGGTAAGGGAGGGGAAGATAATAAGGGAAGGTAAGGGGGGATATAAGGGCGAAAGAGAGTTGGGGAAGATAAGGGGGGGAAGGGTAGGGAGGTGGTAAGGGATGAGAAGGTAAGAGAGGGCAAAGGTTTGGTGCAATTTGACCGTGTGATTATTGCTTAGTTGAGTAAACAAAATGTATTGAAGGTAGGGTGCGATCTGACCGTGTGAATATTAGCACGTTAGTGATTATTTACACAGATTGGTGAAAAAAAAAGTATTAAAGGACGGGATATTTACTTTGATAGACTGGTGAGCATCTTGATCTGAAATAATTTTGATGAACGTTAAACTAAGGCGGATGACAAGACTTAGGGTTCGATAATTATCTTTTGATTTATTTTATCGGGGGTCCGAAATACAATGGGGTTTTAAATCTCAGTGAATTTGGACTGATAGTAGCGAACTAAAGCAGGGGACATAAGCTGAAACATGGTAATTTTCTAGTTGATTTATTACATGAGTCTGAAAATGTAGTTGGGGGTTTAAACCTCGGGGATTTGGACTAATAGTAGTGTATTTACAGGAGTGAAATAAGGTATGGGCCAAAAGCTGGAGTTCGGTAACACAATTTTTGTTTACTTACTCAATTAGGAATATGTCTGCTTTAAATTTCAAGAAAATTGCTCGGTAATAGCAAAGATACGAGAGGGGGGTTAAGGCGGGGACAGAAGCTGGAACTTGTTAATTGTTTTTATCTATTTTAATATGTTAGAAATGCAACGGATTTAAATTTCAGGGAAATTGCTCTGTTACTAACGATGTTATACATATGAACTAAAGTGAGGGTCATGAGCTTGAGCTCGGTAACTAAATAATTGTATTTTACTATGTCTGAGGTAGTTGTGTTTTAAATCTCGAGGAAATTGTTCAGGTATTGACAGAGTTGTACCAGTTAAGTAAGGCGCGGACAGGAGCTAGAACTTGCTAATTGTTCAGATATTATTTACTACGAACAGAATATAGGGGGCTTAAATTTCAGGGAAATTGAACTGTTAGTATTGAATCTACGACAGGAGACTCAGGCGTGGACATGAACTAGAGCTCGGTAAATTTTTGGATCTTATTTACGACATCTAAAATACAGGTGTGTTAAATTTCAGGGAAATTGTTTAGGTATTAATGAAGATGCGTTAGTGGGTTAAGGTGGGGATAGAAGCTAGAGTTCGTTAACTGTTTTGATTTGATTTACTATGTTTGAAATATGACTTTAAAATTTCAGGGAAATTGATAGGTTAATTTCGAAACTACACTTATAAATGTGGTCTCTGACAAA
Source organism: Procambarus clarkii (assembly GCF_040958095.1). Classification (NCBI taxonomy): domain Eukaryota; kingdom Metazoa; phylum Arthropoda; class Malacostraca; order Decapoda; family Cambaridae; genus Procambarus; species Procambarus clarkii. The sequence goes on from NC_091220.1 coordinate 2,764,834, forward strand.
TTTTGGTCTCAAAGTGGACTCTGATGAAAATTGGTCTGAAAATGGACTCTGAATATTTTTTGGCTCACAATGGACTCTGACTAATTTCGGTCTTTTATTGGACTCTGCTTAATTTTCGGTAATGAACCAGACTCAGACTAATTTTGGTCTCTGTTAAATTTCGGTCTTACAGCTGAACTCTGACGAATTTCTGTCTACAACAGGATTCTGATGAATATTGTTCTCAAAGTGAACTTTGTTCAATTTGGTGCTTAAACTGGTCTCTTCCTATTTTTGGTCTTAAATGGACTTTGAAGAAAATCGGTCTTCAAATGGCCTCTGAATAATTTTCAGTCTTTTTTTCAGGTGAAACAGCTGTAAATGGATATAAGACTAAAAGTAACGGCTAAGATGTCTATTTTCCTTAACAAAACTTCTATGACAGTATTTTCTGAAAATGGTCTTTTTACAAATTTCGGTCATAAACTCGTATATAAACTTCTATGATTATATGAACTCTGAAATATTTTTATAAAAACTGAACTCTGAAGAATTTTGAATTTCCTCAATAATAAACCCGTAAGAACATATGAGTGATTTTCGGTATGAATTTCTTAAGAACTTTCGGTCTTATTCCATAAGAACTCTTTAACTCCAAATGAGCAATTTTCACCGTAAATTATAAAAACGATTTTCCAGAAATAACATAAAATTGACTGTAGAGTTTATTCTCAGTATGAACTGAGAAAATTTTTAATTTTTCTTAACAAACTTTTAAGAAATTATTTTCCTCATAAGAATTCCTAACAAACTTATATGAACACTTTATCAGAAAATGTTTTTGTGTTTTATAGCCTTTGAAAAATTTTGGTTTCTACCTCTGAAAAAAAATTATCTGGAAACCCGACACGCCACACGGCCTATCAAAAATTAACTGGAAAATCGACACACGACATGGCACATTGCCAAAAAAAAAAAAAAATATGGGCCGTGTGGCGTGTCATCTCTACTACTCTCAAGGACCCGAAAGTGTCCCTGGGCAGCCTTGCCTGCCACTCCAGGACCCAAGAGTGCCCCGGGGCAGCCTCGCCAGCCGCACTAAGACCCGAGAGTGTCGCAGGACACCCAAGAGTGCCCCGGGGCAGCCTCGCCAGCCGCACTAAGACCCGAGAGTGTCGCAGGACACCCAAGAGTGCCCCGGGGCAGCCTCGCCAGCCGCACTAAGACCCGAGAGTGTCGCAGGACACCCAAGAGTGCCCTGGGGCAGCCTCGCCAGCCGCACTAAGACCCGAGAGTGTCGCAGGACACCCAAGAGTGCCCCGGGGCAGCCTCGCCAGCCGCACTAAGACCCGAGAGTGTTGCAGGACACCCAAGAGTGCCCAGAGGCATAACAAACACAAACATGCTCGCATGCCACACGCTTCCATAGTGAGGGGATTAAAAGGAAAACATCAGATAACGAAAGTTGTGAAAACCTTTGAGAAGAGAATGTTTGAATTTCTTGATAAACGTTCAGAGGTAGAGAGAGAATATGGATATGATTGGTATAAGACACGGAGGATCAACACTGAGATGGAGAATGTCAGAGAAATAAGTTGGATAATATTAATGAATAAAGATAATGAAAGACAATCTGGTTCATGCAACTTATGTGTGATATTTCACAAATGATTAAGTAGGTTATTCATGCTTCTTGTTGTGACGGAAGTGTGCAGGAAATATATTTATCTTTGTGAAGTTTGGAGGTTGAGATTAATATGATGCCAAAATGTGGGAATTTACTTTCTAGAGCAATATTTAATTAGTTTATTTAATTTAATTAATTATCAAATTTAATTAATTATTTATTTAATAAAATTATACGTTTACTTTATTGAATGTAGTGGACAGTATTTTCACAACTGCACATATAATCCTTCACACAAATTGGGGAGTTTTAATTATACTCAATAATTAACTTACTTAAATAAACTACTTCATTGAGTAAATTAATAAAATTTACTTTTTAAATCTGCTAATTAGATGAACTGGTTCTATTTTAATAAAAATATGTAACATTTTAGCAGTTTTAGGAGGTTGATATTCTGGATGACAAGGACTGGACATGTTAGGCTACTGCGTCTCTGGTGGAGGAACCACATGCCGTAGGCCCTCTACTTCGTAACAGACAATTACCTGTTAATAATTCACATTGTTCGAATACCTTTAGTTTTACTTATTTGTGAAGCAAACTGCCATTAAGAATTAATTTAAAAAAAATGAGGAGTATATGCTCTCACCAGTGATTTGGTGTTCATCATTGGTAATGACCTTATTACATTACATTGAGCTAATAAATAACAAAATATATGTCAGCATAACGATAGTCTTCCAACTAGTCTTCGTGACGGAGTATGACAGGATAATGCTGGAAGCACAATATAAATATTACTACTCCAAGTTACGAGCCAACACGTCTTACCGGACCAAGATGGCGTTATCTCTACTCCTCCAAGATCTCGCTTTCTCTGCGGGATATAATATATGAATTTGGGGAAGGAGTGGAAATTCATGTAATTTCTTTGCCATATAATGAATTAAAATAAAATAAAAGCATAATTCAGTCACGTACGTTGTAAGTATTTACGTATAGACATATATACGCTCTGTACTCTGAATGTTCTTTACTGATGCGGTCACATTTTCTACACAATGAATGGAAAAATTATTTACGATTCTTCCTGTTTTGGATAAATCTGGTTTTAAATTCATTTGAGGGTTTTACACAGCAACAGAAAATATATTTTCCTGGTCAATGTTTAATTACTTGTGGTTTATATGAATTTAATAAACTACTCGTGGGAAATTACCCGTGCAAGAAGCTAAATAATAATTGCTATTAAAAATTTGAATTGTGACGTGGAATAAGATAATTTGAATATACACAGTGTGGTAGGAGAATGTGTTGGGTGTACACAGTGTGTCAGGGGATAATGTGTTAGGTATACACAGTGTGTCAGGGGATAATGTGTTGGGTGTACACAGTGTGTCAGGGGATAATGTGTTAGGTATACACAGTGTGTCAGGGGATAATGTGTTGGGTGTACACAGTGTGTCAGGGGATAATGTGTGGGGTGTACACAGTGTGTCAGGGGATAATGTGTTGGGTGTACCCAGTGTGTCAGGGGAGAATGTGTTAGGTGTACACAGTGTGTGAGGGGATAATGTGTTGGGTGTACACAGTGTGTCAGGGGATAATGTGTTAGGTGTACACAGTGTGTGAGGGGATAATGTGTTGGGTGTACACAGTGTGTCAGGGGATAATGTGTTAGGTGTACACAGTGTGTCAGGGGATAATGTGTTAGGTGTACACAGTGTGTCAGGGGATAATGTGTTAGGTGTACACAGTGTGTGAGGGGATAATGTGTTAGGTGTACACAGTGTGTCAGGGGATAATGTGTTAGGTGTACACAGTGTGTCAGGGGAGAATGTGTTAGGTGTACCCAGTGTGTGAGGGGATAATGTGTTGGGTGTACACAGTGTGCCAGGGGATAATGTGTTAGGTGTACACAGTGTGTGAGGGGATAATGTGTTGGGTGTACCCAGTGTGTCAGGGGAGAATGTGTTAGGTGTACACAGTGTGTGAGGGGATAATGTGTTGGGTGTACACAGTGTGTCAGGGGAGAATGTGTTAGGTGTACACAGTGTGTGAGGGGATAATGTGTTGGGTGTACACAGTGTGTCAGGGGATAATGTGTTGGGTGTACACAGTGTGTCAGGGGATAATGTGTTAGGTGTACACAGTGTGTCAGGGGATAATGTGTTAGGTGTACACAGTGTGTGAGGGGATAATGTGTTAGGTGTACACAGTGTGTCAGGGGATAATGTGTTAGGTGTACACAGTGTGTCAGGGGAGAATGTGTTAGGTGTACCCAGTGTGTGAGGGGATAATGTGTTAGGTGTACACAGTGTGTCAGGGGATAATGTGTTGCACGTACACAGTGTGTTAGGGGAGAATGTGTAGAGTGCACACAGTGTGTCAGGGGATATGTTAGCCTTTAAATTCCAAGTCGATTGGTGATGTTGTTGATTTAGGGGCGACGACGATTGGGGGATCGGATGAGCCCCGGTGTACCCGTTAAGTGTTAATCGCGAAGCCCAGAAAGGTAAAACGCCAAGCCAAATCGCGAAACAAGTGACGCCAATCACTGGAAACTAATATAACATGTGGCAAAGAAACGCAGACAGGCAGATGATTGGGGCGCCCCTGGAGTCCCTCAAGGTGACAAGCACCGGCCCGCCCCACACAGAGAACACTGGGTAGCAAAACCAAAACTCGGCCACCAATTAAAACGCAAGTCATATAGTGTCTTCCGACAGAGCAGAAGCCAGCCGCCCACTACGGCTGAGGGTACACCAGGAGCCCACCAAGACCTGCCAACTCCTGGCACCTCTCTGCCAAGCTGGCTCCGGACACCGTCACCCCGCCGGGATAACAAGCCAGAACACGTCAAAAAAAAAAATCTATCAACAGTCCCGTGACCCAAGGTGTTATGTGCGCCAGTCGACGTTCAACCGGAGTGTTGAAGAGGGATGCCAAACGGCTGTAGCAAAGACAAAACGCGATCTGGTGGCTCCCAGGCGGAAAAGGTGTCCAAACGTCCGCTCGTCGTCAAGGTTGAACCAGGAGCAAGTCGATTGGTGTAGTGCCAATCCTGTGACCAGTGGGCCATGACGTCATTTCTCAGAGCAGCGCAGTAGCCGCTTACTAGTAGGCCGCCAGTACCACACAGACCTAGATTAGAGCAGGACCTCAGGATCCTGCTGCGCTGGTTATGTATTCTCTACCTCAACCAATAAACCCCAAGAAGTCAGACTGTGTATCTCTTCAAACCCAAGCAGGATCCATTCAACAACTGAATAAATACAAGGCGCGAATACTGGTAACAATGCGTGGGACAGAAATTTTTGATCAAGCTAGAACCCATGTGTCTACTTACGCCGCCTTAGCAAGCCAAGCCACCCGCCACAGCTAACTCAAGCCACCTGCCACAGCTAACTCAAGCCACCTGCCACAGCTAACTCAAGCCACCTGCCACAGCTAACTCAAGTCACCCGCCATAGCTAACTCAAGCCTCCTGCCATAGCTAACTCAAGCTACCTGCCACAGCTAACTCAAGCCACCTGCCACAGCTAACTCAAGCCACCTGCCATAGCTAACTCAAGCCACCCGCCTCAGCTAACTCAAGCCACCTGCCACAGCTACACTTGTGTGTCATCAGTATTCATACCAGTCCAGTGTCCTACAATTAACCACTGCTCAAGGTCAACGTTCTCAAGTAAGGCATGGTATCTAGCAACAAGAATATTACTTCATCAGGGAGGAAGAGGACAGTTCTCGCGCCCAACCATTTTGAATTTCCGGCGTCTGTTACCTGTTTTATTCCCCATACTTGTACAAGTAAACTGGTATGGTGCCCAAAGACCATAGTGGTCACCAGTAAACAACATGATAAGTCGTGCAGACGACGCACCTCCCTCACCAAAATGGCCGCACCCAACCTATTCCTATTACTGTTTATACCCTCCATACACACGTTATAAATAAGTATCTACACTTGTGTTCATCATAGCGAATCACTAAGCTGGTATGGTGAGTGCAGTCAATAAAAGGTGGCCACACACAGTCAGAAGACGACGCCACCACCCTCCCTCTCACAGCATTACTCTTCCCTCCATGGAGCACAGCGCTAAATATCACTACAATCCTGCTATTATCAGAACTCTGGTCAGTTTTAACACAGTCAGGGGGGGCTTCTGTAATAACATCATTGCTAAATAATAGCAAGAACATGTATATTATGGCATTTTTAGGCGATGCTGTGGTCACAAGCTGAACAGCAGTGCTTTGAGCTCATGCTGCGTGCGTCAGGCTTGGTGGCTCACTCAATACTGAGGCCCCTCACACCCGGGAATTTGGCCCACGATTTTTTTTAAAATGGCGTCTGTTTACAAGAGCCCTGATGAAGGTGTGCTGAACCCTGTGTATCCGCGGGCCGGTTAAATCTTGCGCAGTACTCCAAAACATCATATGATGCCGAGTGAAATTTACTGCAAGTCACTCAACGCATCATATGATGTCTTGCGCAACTAAAGGGTTAATACTTCATCCCGGGTACATCGACTTCATGATAAGAGAAAGCTACAGCTGGTTCCACATATCTTCATTAAGGAGAGAAAGTTATCTAGAAATTTACAGATTGATAAGTGATGGGAAAGATCCCTTACAGCTAACACATATGTCAGGAACATGATGGTGACGAAGAGCGGTAGTGTAAAGCGGCTGTTAGATCAGTGGGATTCTTTAATGACTCATTACCAAATCGCTTCTTCCTCCTCTTGTGATAAATATGTTACAAGGCAACTATTTCAATGTACTCTGATTCTGCCAATAACCTATATTTCACATTTCTCAAACCAATTCTAAATGAATTTTAAAGGATGAATTTATTTAATCAAAATGATGAAGCAGTTCAGTGTAGCCTTCACATTGTCTTAGAAAACTTCACTCTTGATGTACTCAGAAGAATCGTGCATCCTCTTCATGCAAAGCGTGATGTTAATTTGGACTACAATTCTATATACCTGCCCCCCTGGAGAAAGTGGACTTTGGTTATGAATTTTCAACACATCTGGGAACTAATAGACAAAACAATTTTATAATCAAGGAAAAGTTTCAAAATATTCAAGAAAAATGCCATAAAGTTTTAGTGAAAGCTTGCAAAGAGGTTCTTTCTCGTATTCCAAGTAATTGCTGAAACTTTCAAAAAGGTGAAAAATAAGTCACCTAGCATATGGCTTAGCCACACACGGCCACCATTTTCAGAACTTCCATTAGTACTAGCTGATCAATCTAAGCTTAGTGAAATTGGAAGTCAGTGGCACCTACTGTTAACCACTGACTAGTCCAACAATTGTGAGGGACAAATTCCAACATTTGGTGGTTTGTCATTTTGGACCAAGGCAATAACTATCAAGAAGATGGTTCTTCACAGTCGAAGAATCTTCAACTGTGAAGACATGGAAGGACTCCACACCCACTATGCTTCATACTGACATTATTGGTAAGTTATCTTATTAACATATTTTTAGTGCAAATTATCTTTTGCAATTATGTCATTATTGCAATTATCTGCCTACTAATTCCACTGATGTTAAAGAGATAATTGCAAATTACAAAGATAATTGCAATAATAATATTCAAAGATAATATTAATAAAACAATTAAAATCGTGTACTCTATATATCAAAATATATTACTTTGAAAACTGTGTCACTCTAAACGATAAAACGTGCTACTCCTATTGCAAATTCGCTACTTTTAAACAGTCAGCTTGCTACTTTCAGCAATTTGGATCTGGCAACCCTGCTCTCACCTCCAGATGTAAACACTGCCACCACTCAACTCTCCCAACGCTTCCTCGCCGTTTCTCATGTTGGCCGCTGTTGTGTAGGATATACTACACCCCCGAGCTAAGTAAACTATAGCTGGTATTCACTGTGCTATACAGTAACAGTGTTTTAACTAAGGAAAACCCTGTATATAAATTATTGCTACCTTCAGTGAACTTGATAACAGAAGAGTATATCTTTGCCTGTTTTAGAGTCAGGGGTGGCGAGGCTGTCCTGACTGTGGGAGCAGTCTACAGAATTCCTAACACTGATGTGACTGAATTCAACTCTAACCTTAGAAATATAATTCTAGTGAACAGACTGAACAAAAACCATTTAATTATTTCTGGGGACTTTAACATTGACCTCTACGAGCCTGATAACCCTCCTCCTGCTAATTTCCTCAATTGTATGAATTCCTGCTTCCTCATACCCTTAATCACTAGACCTACTTAGAATCACTGATAGTACTGCCGCGGCTCTTGATCACATCTGGACTAACATAACCTCTTCACTTCAGAGATAATCATTGATAGAACCACAGACCATTACCCCACATTTCTACTAACCAACATTAACAAACCACCTCTACATACAAGAAAACTTTAGGCTGCACAATGAAACTTCTATAGGCAATTTTATAGCTGCTGCTGCTGCTAATATCAACTGGGAGTGTTAATTGGGTGACATAGGGGACATCAACCTAGCAGTGCAATCATTTCTTCAAAAAACGTTCAGCCTTTATAACACCCACTGTCCTATGCTAACGAAACAAGTCACAACTAAAAGGCTAAACAATCCATTACTTACAAAGGGTATACTTAAATCTATTAATAAAAAAAATGACCTTGAGAAGTATGGGTTAGGAATCGTCTTCAAAGAATTTTCAAAGAATTACTCATCAGTGCTATCTAAAATAATTAGGACAGTCAAAATTAAATGCTATGAAAATAAATTTACCCAAATATAGGACAACATTAAGAAAACATGGAGCACTATTTCACAAATATTGGGATCAAAAAAAGATTTTAAATAAAAATCCAATACTCCTGTCCAATAACGATGGTTTGCTTTTAGTTTCTGATACTGCTATAGAATTCAAGGTTCTTCTTATCCATTGGGTTATCCCTTGCTAATGATATTCCATCCTCCATTACTAATGTTCAGGACTACCTTACAGGTAGTCCTGAACTATCAACAGTCAGAGTCTCTGTACCTCGAGTACTATCAACAGTCTCTGTACCTTATGCTTGCTAATTCCACTGATGTTAATGAGATAATTCTTTCCCTTAAAACAAAGTCTAGTGCCCTTGCGGAGATACCAACTCTAATTTACAAAAAAAAACTCCAGATTTTTAAATCCTGCCATTGCATTGCTCTACAAGAAGTCACTTGAACTCCAAACCTTTCCAGATATTCAAAAAAAAGCGAGAGTAACCCCAGTTCATAAATGTGGTGATCTCACTGATGTCAACAACTTCAGACCTATATCAATTCTGCCAAACTTGTCAAAAATATTTGAAAACTAATCTACAAGCAGCTTTACTCCTATCTAGCCAAACTCAATACACTTAGCTCTTGCCAATATGGTTTCAGACCAAAAAAAGCACTAACGATGCACTTATTAGTATGATTAACTTGATACATGCAGCTCTTGATAAAAATGAGTTCCCTGTTGGGTTATTTGTTGACCTACGTAAGGCTTTTGACACTGTCAACCACCATAACCTTCTTCTTTAATTACATCATTATGGAGTCAGAGGTCACTCCCTCCAATATCTTCAGTGTTACCTTACTAACAGCCTCCAGTATGTTTCTGTGAATAATTCAATTTCTCCCACCCTACCCATCAATAATGGTGTTCTTCAGGGCATCATACTTGGCACTCTCCTCTTTCTCATCTACATTAATGACCTTCCAAATGCCACTCAACATCTCAAACCAATTCTATTTGCTGACAACACAACTTTCATTTTCTCCAGTCCTGACCCTCTTACTCTAAATGTCACAATGAATACTGAACTAAATAAAGTTCATCTTTGGCTAACTGCCAACAAACTCACACTTAACATTGACAAAACTTTCTATATTTTGTTTGGCAATATATCCTCAAATCAAATTAATCTAAGAATAAACAATATCCAAACTAGTAACAAAGTAGATGGCAAATTCCTTCGTGTTCTCATAGATAACAAGTTGAATTTCCAGGGACACATTCTAAATATAACAAAAAAGTTTCAAAAACTGTTGGCATTCTTTCCAAGATCGGATATTATTTACCTCGCCCTGCCCTGGTGATGCACTATTACTCTCTCATCTATCCTTATCTCAATTATGGTATTTGTGCCTGGGGTTCTACTATACAAAATCATTTACGTCCTCTAGTTATTCAACACAAAGCTGCTATTAGAACAATATCTAACTCTGGCCCCAGGCAGCACTCAGTACCCTTACTCATATATTTGAATATGTTAGATATTAAGTCACTGCACATCCTCTCATGTGTACTCTATATATTTAAAACACTGAACTGCAATGTCACTCCTGACCTTAGAAGCTTCCTAGAAGGTTGTGACAGAGCTCATGGGCATCACACCAGAAGCAAATATTTATCTGATATTCCAAACGTGCGACTTAATCAAACTAGAAATGCTCTACAAATCAAGGGACCCAGAATGTGTAATGACCTCCCCAATCAGATTAAAGGCTGTATCTCTCTCAACCAGTTTAAGAGTAAACTAGATACTACCTAATTAACTCCATATAACCTACCTTACCCCCTAAATGTCAACCCGTCTTGCTATTTTTAAACAATGCTGTTTGTTCACCAACTTGTACAATTGCTGATTTCTGCCATGTTCCCACCCCTTTTTATTTTTTATTCCTTTTTTCAACACAATTTATATCTAATCCCAATTACTATTAAGTTTTAGTCCAAGTGTTGTTTTTTCTCCCACACATTGCCCGAAACGCTATGTGTATAAGTGGCTTTAGATATTGTTTGTACTTGCTCTATCTATAAATCCAACATTATGTTTGTAAATCAACTATGTATGTACTTTTCCTGAATAAATTTTTATAATTTAATTTAATTTAAAAGTTAACTGCTCATTCCACACTCAGAGCTCATTTGTGGTGTTTTGAAACAGGATTCCATTGTGCATTAGCAATATTCCAAGTGGTTTCAAGTACATTCTGATCCAGTGCATTAAGTAAGAAATAATAATAGTTGTTATCCAGCAATAGGAAATGCACTATAGACTATTCTTAATACACTGGACTATATCCAATCCTTTCTTAGTGATAGACACCAATGTGTAGCCATCAATAATATAACCTCTCCCACTCTACAAATAACCGTTGGAGTGCCACAGGGCAGCATTTTGGGACCTCTTCTATTTTTTATATACATCAATGATCTGCCTAATGTCTCTAACATTCTGAAACCTATTTTGTTTGCTGATTTTGTTTGTTTATGCAGTCTCCGTGGTGTAGTGGTAAGACACTCGCCTGGCGTTCCGCGAGCGCTATGTCATGGGTTCGTATCCTGGCCGGGGAGGATTTACTGGGCGCAATTCCTTAACTGTAGCCTCTGTTTAACTCAACAGTAAAATGTGTACTTGGATGAAAAAACGATTCTTCGCGGCAGGGGATCGTATTCCAGGGACCATAGGATTAAGGACTTGCCCGAAACGCTACGCGTACTAGTGGCTGTACAAGAATGTAACAACTCTTGTATATATCTCAAAAAAAAAAAAAAAAAAAAAAAAAAATGATACTACCCTCATCTAATCTAACCCCAACCCACATACACTAAATAATGTTGTTAATAATGAACTAAAAAAAGTACACTTATGGATGTCAACCAACAAACTAACACTTAACATAGAAAAGATCTACTACATCTTATTTGGAAGCAAATCATCAAATGCAATTCAGCTTCAGATAGACAATGTAAACATTAGCAATAAAAATGATGGCAAGTTTCTTGGCCTATTCCTAGACAAGAGACTCAACTTCAGTACCCACATACAACGCATAACTAAGAAAGTCTCTAAAACAGTTGGTATACTCTCCAAGATCAGATATCATGTACCTAACTCTGCTCTCATCTCTCTATATTATGCATTAATCTATCCCTATCTTAATTATGGTATCTGTGCATGGGGTTCAACCACTGCAAACCACCTCAAGTCCATCATCACCCAGCAAAAATCTGCTATCAGAATATTCACAAATTCTGCTTTCAGACAACACTCAGCCCCCTTGTTTAACTCCCTAGACATGCTAAACATAATCTCACTCCATAAATTCTCTTGTGTCAACTACATTTACAAAACCCTGTTCCTGCAATCCTGCTCTGAAACTCTCCCAGGACACATGTAATAGGACCCATTATCACCACACCAGAAATAAATATCTCTTTGATATCCCCAGAGTCAAACTTAATCTGTGTAAACACTCTATGCAAATAAAGGGATCCAGTCTATGGAACTCACTCCCTATTGAATTGAAAAGCTGTCCAACTTTTGCGTCATTCAAAAACAATACTAAAAAGTACCTAATTTCATCTTCATAGTTTTTTACCTTTTACTTTAAAATTGCACTGTATCTATTGCTACCCAATCTTTATGTACCCAATCTGAACATCTTTACCATTGTGATCATTGCTGTCTTATATGTGCTGTCAATCTGCTGTATGGTGTCTATTAATCTTGTTTAAATTACCAATCAAGCTGTCAATGTAATCAATCAGAGCTTTAATATACCAATGTACTTTAATATACTTACTAATCTCTCTCATCTCATTTTTTTTCTTGCAATGTATTTGTTATAATTTTATTCATTCTGATAGAATTTACCTACTTTAAATTATCTGTTAGATTAAGGACCTGCCCGAAACGATGCGCGTACTAGTGGCTTTACAAGAGGTGTAAATACTGTACTATGCTATGTATTCTAACAAACCCAATGTACCTTCTTGTATATAAATAAATAAATAAAAATAAATAAATAAATATATTTTCCCCAGACCTTAATCTGAAGTTTTTCTTCCAGCATTTAATATTAAATGTTATTGTACCATATTACCAATTTAAGTGTTCTTCACATTACCTGTGTTTATAGTACTTTATTAGTTAATTACAACAGTTGCTATAACATTGCAGAGTAATTTGTATTCTTTTAACAGTCCATTTTATTTAAACTTTTACAGGAAGTAAATTTTTGTTTTAGATTCTTGATGTCTTATTGCCCACATGTCCTGCTTTACATGTTGATTATTTTGTGTGCATTTTTCTGAATTGTATTAATTATTTAGCATCTTATTGTGCCACATGTTGAGTGTTGAATACTATACTTGTTTAATTATTTATCTTGAAATTTGCAATTACACCTTCCAGTTTGATAATCTAAATTGTTGTGCTTTGCCTGGTTTAATTAATTACATTACTCAAGTTTCAAGTCATGTTCATACCAGATTGCATATTAATTCACAATTTTGTTGATTCCCATTTATTTTGCCTTGCCTAGCTATAATTTAAATGTTTATTCTTGCCATTTACTTACTTAAGCCTAGTTTGATATTTTGAGTGATATTATTTTGTACATTCTATTCTTATGCTTAATTATAATTTGTGTTCCCAAGCACACACTAAGTGACAATGCCAGCCACTGTTACAACTCCTGAGTCAAATGGAGCAGTTGCTTGTACTAGTGTCCCACGCTCTGTACAGGAGGGGACAATTCCATTTTTTGCTGGAGAACCTTGCTTGTTAGAATCATGGCTTAGCAAGGTTGAAGCAAAGACCAAAGCTTGTTTTTCTGGGCCTACTGATGCCAAATACTTGCCAATTGCTAGGCCATATGTTGACACCACCAAAGGTGATGCACATTTTGTGGTTGATGAGAAAGCCATTGTTAGGCTCCAGTTATGGCCAGAATTTAAGGATTTCTTTCACCGCCACTTTGTCAACAAAGGATACCTCGACCCATAAAGGCTAGTTAATTAAGAAAATTGCCAATTCCACCAGGCAGCCTGATGAATCATTTACAAGCTGTCTAGATCAATATTTGTATGCCTTAGTGACTGCAATGTTGAGTTCATCATGGGCGAATAAAAACAAATCACTGACCCCCATAGCAATTGCCAAAATGATAGCATTTGGGACTTTAATGCATTTTGCCCTTTGGCATACTAAACCTATCCTATAACAACAAAATTTTGAATCTCAACACAAAATTGGTGAAGTATTTGAGGCCATAAATAATGCAGCCAATAAATTGCCTCCCCCCCCAAATGCTCAATTATTGCCACCCTCAGATACAAGTAACAAGCTCTAAGCGCCCTCTTCTCACAACTTCACAAAATGCTTGGGGAGTCGACTGTTAGCAGCCGTGGAGTGAGGACGTTTCTCGACCCTCCGTGGCTGTTGGAGTTGTTTGCTGTTTTGGTCGCCAGGTGGTGTGGGCGTCCCTGCCCTACCAGTTTTGTTGCCTGCCTGGCTGCGTTGACGTGGCAGTTCTGACATAGGGGGCCATCTTCCTCCTGTTCAGCGTGTGAACTCCGTGGGCCTGGAGTTCACTTGTAAGGCTGGTTATCCGACTATCGAGATGGTGATGTGTGACATGCTTCGTGTCCCGGTGGAAGCTGTTTACGGTGTGGAGCTAGTTTCGGCCCATCGGGTTGTTATTAAGTTCGTGGGGGAGGACGAGTACCAGGACTTCCTCCGTCGGTACGGGGGGCGTACGTTGCCGTTGCCAGACGATGCCGGCTCTGTGGCGATTTCGGACCGCAGTGGTGCCCTGACTTATGTCAGTATCCATGGTGCGCCCCTGGAATTCCCTGATGACCTCCTCCGGCGTTACTTCGGGGGTTTTAATACTGTTGTCAGCGTGCGGGTGAACACGCTCTCCTCGGGGTGGTATGCTGGGAGGCGTACAAACATTCGCACGTTGGGGATGCGCCTGCGGTCGGATATACCTTCTTCTGTCCGGCTTATGGGGTACTACGTCCGGGTGTATTATGCCCGGCAGCCTCGTACCTGTTTCCGGTGTGGCCTGTTGGGGCATCAGGCTGCCGTGTGCTCTGAGGCCCCTGCTGCTCCTGTCAACTTGTTTTGCGCCGAGGATTTCCCGCCGCTCCCTCTGGAGGCAGTCTCCGGTGATGTTGATGAGGAGGTGCGCGTCCCGTCTGCTGCTGCAGCTTCCCCGGCGGAGCCTGCCGTTCCTCCGGTTGTTGCCGTCCCTCCTCCGGTTCTTGAGGTCCCGTCGGTTGGTCTGCCTGATCCTGTTGCTGTTCCAGCTGCTCCCGTGGGCCTTCCTGGAGCTCCCTGTGTGACGTCGCCGTCTTCTCCCTCGTCTTCTGATGCTGCGCCTGGCCCTGTGTCTGTGACTCGGGTCCCGGATGTG